>NW_020953949.1:3233313-3385774 GCF_900497805.2 Vombatus ursinus | reverse complement strand
CTTTCTTTCTTTCTTTCTTTCTTTCTTTCTTTCTTTCTTTCTTTCTTCCTTTCTTCCTTTCTTCCTCCCTTCCTCCCTTTCTCCCTTGTTCTCTTCCTTCCTTCCTTTATTCCTTGTTAAAACTGGGAGAAACCATAAAGTAAAAACCCCTCATTTATAGATAAGGAAACTGAGGAAACATTTCCCTAGAAAGGGGAAATGGCCTGCCCAAGGTTACACTCCCTCACATAGTGCTATATCCCAAGCACAACTGGCTCCCTGAAAAGAGAGAAAATTATTTAGAAAAGTGTGATGGGGTCAGAGAAGGGTTTGGAGATTTATTTTCAAAAAATCAAAAATTACATAGTATGTAGAAGGAAGATCCCAGGATATGGAGTCTGAAGACCTGGCCTGGCCCTGAGACTTTGAATCTTGGTTTCCTTTTCTGTAAGATGGAGATATTATACTTAGCCTGCCCAACTCACAGCATTGCTTTATAAATTGTACAACACCACAAATATGCAAGCTATAGCTATGATTATTATTTTTGAAGTATAAGAAGTCAGTCTGCAGAATCCCTGTTCAATTTTATGAATTCTCCAATCAACTTAATAATCTATAGGGCTTGCCCTTGTATTTGGAGGCATCTGGCTCCTTACTGAGAGAAAACAGAAGATTACTGTTTGAGTTTCAGACACTTAGGCTACCTCCAAGATAATTGGCTGGTGGGGACTCAGGATGATGCTCCTGTCAGAGGAACTGTCCCTTTCCATAATCTGTTTTTTTTTAAATTAATTAATTTTTATTAATTTATTTTGATTTATCAACAATCACTTTCATATGCTTTTGAGTTTTAAAATTTTTTACCCCCTCCCTCCCATCTCTCTCCCCAAGATGGTACACAATCTGATATAGGCTATACATATACATTCCTGTTAAACATATTTTCTCATTAGTGATGTTGTAAGCTCTCCATAATCTGTTAAAGGAAACAGATCAGCTATGCTTTCCCTCTCTCCCTCCTCTCTCTCTTTCTCTTTCAGTCTCTCTCTCCATTACTACCTCCCTTTCCCCTCCTCCCCCTCTTTTCTTCTCTTTCTCTCCCCAATCTTCTTTCCCACCCTCTTTGTCTCTCTGTCTCTGTCTCTTTGTCTCTCTCTGTCGGGTTCTAAGTGAAGAGGGAAGGGATGGAGTACAGAGAATAGATGAAAGTTTGGTCAGCTTTACTTTACAGGAGGGTCCCCTTTTTCTCTGAGACTGGAAGAAAGACTACGAGTAGAAATAGAAGAACGTTAGCATGTTGAAGCATAGCCTTGCATTCTGCAAGGTCTCAATGTTATCTGGGGGACAGCTTGGTACAGAGGAAGGAGCATTGGATTTGGAATCATGTGGGTTTAGCTTTTGGCTTCAGCACTTAGCACAGTGCCTGGCACATGGTAGGTGCTTAATAAATATCTATTAAATTGAATTGGCTCTGCCAAACCACATTGGCAGTATTATTTTAGACAATACACTTAATCTCCTTGAGCCTCAGTTTTTTCATTTAGGAGTACTTCTGTTATCTCCTTCTTAGAATTGTGGTGGGATAGGAGTATGGTGGGAAGAGCACACTGGACTTAGAATCAAGACACTGAGCAAATTGCATAATCTCTCTGAGGCTCAGTTTTTAAATGTATATAATGGAGATAATACTGGCATTCTCTTAGGCCATACCCATAAAATGGGGATAATACTTGCACTTCCTTCTAAGAGAATTCTAACCACAGGGTTATCATGAAGAGAGAGCTTTCTAAACCTTAAAGCATTGTATAAATGTGATTTATTATTTCTAAATGAGATAATATACT
The DNA here is from genome assembly GCF_900497805.2 of Vombatus ursinus. Lineage (NCBI taxonomy): Eukaryota > Metazoa > Chordata > Mammalia > Diprotodontia > Vombatidae > Vombatus > Vombatus ursinus. Next base: position 3,383,948 of record NW_020953949.1, on the reverse strand, counting down.
TAAAGTGCTCTGTAAACCATAGTTATACATATAACTTATTATTCAATCAAACAATGTATGTAAAATGCTTTGTAAGCCCTGAAGCACTATATAAATGTGAGCCATTATTGTTATCATTCTCTGTAAAACAAGAAGCTGAAGGCATCTGCTGAGAGTGAGAGTTGTGGGGCTGGAGGTGGTTGGGAAGGGAGTTAGAGATGTAAGGAGAGAAGAGGAGGGCTGGAATAACCGCTGTGGGCTAAATCAGATGCCAGAAATTAATACAAGGCTGAATGCTTCACCTCATCGTTGCCCCAAGGGGGCTACTTACTGTTCTGGGAGCCAGTAGAGGAATGATTTTTTTCCCCGTGTTGTCACTAAGCCAGGAAGATGCGATGTGGTTTACAGTACTTACACGAAGGGCAGCCTGAGCCTACCAGTCATGTGTCCTACTAGTTTAAAGTGCTTCTCACCTCAAGCCGCTTGACAAACAAACCAATCCATCCTCACAATGTGCTTGAGAGGGAATTAAGCACTTTTATCGACCCTGTCCTTCAGATCTGGGAGGAAAGGCAGGCACATGGTGTGCACAGGAAACCTGTGAGAAAGCAAAGACTAGAAAGTCTCAAGTATTTACAAACATTGGTGAAGCCCTCTCTCCATTTCAATTTACTCCCTTCAACAGTGAAATGTGACAAGTCAGCTTCACCATCATTTAGATCCAGTTAACTTTCCTAACTGAAGGGACTAAGATGATGCTTTCTTGTTTGTTTCTAAGGCCCCTTTCTTTTTAACTGACTGATAATCATTTCTAATTAAAGAACTTCCTTGTCCTTATGTAGTGTCAAAGTATTGTGATGGACTCAAAGAAGACAAAGACAAAAATGAAATAGTACCTACCCTGCTATAGAAAAAAGAACCAGAGAGTTTGAGTAACTCAGCTAGTAAATGTCAGAGCTAGGACTTTTTGTCAGGTATTTTGATCACCAGTCAAGGGAATCTATCCTAGGTTCTCCACCCAAACTGCTGTCCCTAATGTTCGTGAACCAAGGCATAGGTGCATCTTTTTGGTTTGTTTAACACCTCATTAATACCTTGTGATTACATTTTGGGTCTTTGAGGCTGAAGCCTGGTCAAGGATAAACTTCCCTCCAACATCATAATGGAAAGAACCTAGGATAGATTCCCTTGACTGATGATCGAAATACCTGACAAAAAGTCCTAGCTCTGACATTTACTAGCTGAGTTACTCAAACTCTCTGGTTCTTTTTTCTTATGAGACTGTGGTGGGAAAGTGTTTTTGTAAACCTTAAAAAGCACTATGTAATTGTGAGCTATTGTAGTTAGTCAGGAGATCTTAGTTCAAATCCTAGCTTTGTTGCCACAAGCTTGGAGATATTGGCTAAGTCATTTCCTCTTGGCAGGCTTCTATTTCCTCCTCTATAAAATGAAAAAATTAAATTACGTTGTCTAAGTTTTTTTTTCTAGCTCTATTGAAGAGAAAAGCTATTTGAAAAGGGAAAGGGCAATCTGTGAAAATGAAGTGGTTGTTAAAATGGTAGTATGAAGGATAAAGGTGAGGACTTAGTAAGGAAAATGAGGAAAGTTATATAAAGATGAATAATAATTATAACACATATAAATAGCTAGATTTGAGTCAGGAAGATTTGGGATCACATCCTGCCTTTCACACTTAACCAGTCACATCACCATGTACAGTACAAGTAAAAATCACAAGGCCTGTTTCTTCCTCTACAAAATGGAGATGCTAAGAGTTTACTCTGGTTAGTTGTAAGGTACAATTGAGATAATGCATGTAAAGTGCTTTGAAAATGGTAAAGTACTCTGGAAATGTCGGTTATTATAATTATTCTCATTTTAGAGGAACTGTTGTCCATTAACTTGCTCATTATCAATGCCAAGAATTGGATAGAAAGAATAGAGTATTCTGGATTGCATTTAGGAAATTGCACATTACTTTAACTGTCCCAGTCTTTCTGCTCAGTAGAATTATTATGCTAGTCATGCAGCATGGCTAAGAATCATGAAATGCCCCAATTTGCAAAGAGTCAAAGCTGTAGGAGCCCACTATAAGTCATGTAAGGAAGTGAGCTACAAAAGTAAGGAAGCTGCATCTTAGTGTCAGGCATGGATTGTATGAAAGCAGTTCCCTGGAAGATATCAACCAGGAAATTATTATTATTATTCTCATTTTATTATTATTATTGTCATTATTATTATTCTTATATAGGAAAAGGAGGTGAATCAGTCATGTATCAAGAGTCAATAATATGCCAATAACATGTGGATAGATAATCTAATTGCTCTATCTGTCCCTGTGGAATATTAAAAGATGCAGAGAATGCTGTTCATCACACTTGGTAGACCTTCTCTGGAGAAGATTATGGGGAAAAAAATGGATAAAAACCATACAGAATCAGTTGTGATCTATACTTTTGGAGGGAATACCCACACTGATGAGATCATAGATCCTCTGGAGTAAGTATGAGGTAGTGCTTTATGGTTTCTAAATCAATTCCTCTTAAGAACCCTGTGAAATAATACCTTATTTTGCTATTCTTTCTGCTGTCTGACAATTTTCTTTCGAGCCTGAGAATTCTATTCCTCATCGATTCTATTCCTTTATTCAAATTTTTCTACCTCTCCTCCACCTCTGTTGACTTTTGTTAGCAATTTACCTTGTTTGGGTTTTAATACTATTTTCTTCATTACAGATGCTGCATCTTTATATACTGACAGCACATACTTAATTTTCTTTAAAGTCTGTGTGACTTGGGTGAGCAGTTTAAGCTTTCTGGGCCTCAAGATTTCTCATTTGTAAAGTGAGGGGGGAGTTGAACCAGACAACCTCTGGGCTATGATCTTATGATCCCTACTTTGCAGGTGAGGCCACTGATGCTCAGAGGAATACCAAAGAAGAGGCATTTCCAGAAAATCAAAATTGATAAGGTAGGTAAGGAGACTAGAAAGGTCTTTAATACACCGGGAAGAAATGGCAGGATTTGGGCAAAACTGATGTCACACAGAAACTCTTACATAAGAAACTACTAATGAAAGCGAGTATAAAGTTCTAGGGTAGGAGAGATTAACCTGCTCAAGGTTCAAGAGAATGAAATTAGGGGGAGGGGATAAAACACTTTCATAAATTGTAAAACACCTTTGCAATCAATTGGCAAAGACTATGAAGAGGAAACCTTTACTAAATTCCTCCTCTGATATCTGATAACATTAAGCAAGTAAGTCACCCCCCTTTTTTGAACCTCAGTTTCCTTATTTAAAGGGCTAGATTAAATGATCTCTATTGTTCCTCTCAGTACCTACGTTCAGTGATTCAGCATCTATGAGTCAGCCTCATCATAGTGTGGGGGTCATTCTGAGTCGTTAGAGGCTATGTCAACGGAGCCCCGGTCCTGGAATACTCAACCAAGTTGCTTTATGTGTGGACAGTGGCAAACTATGAAATCTAAGCACCACTGTAACTCAGTTCAGAAAGGATTTTCACTAGGAGTTTGTCCTCTGAGTAAAGGATCTGGATCACAGCAATTCTTCAGGCTTACATTTTGAAGTCTTCCCCAATGTGGCCCCAGTCGATCTTTCCAGTTTTCTTTCCTGTCACTGCCTTCTACCAATGCTATGTTCTAGGAAAATTAGACTACTCACTGCTCCCTGAACTTGACATTCCATCTCTAGTCTCCATGCCTTTGCAAAGGCTGTCCACCAAGTCTGGAATGCTCTCCACTTCTGCAGCTGAGAATCCTTCCTTCAAAGCCTGTCTCTTGTACTATCTCCTGGGTGAAGAGTTTCCTGCTTCCTCCAGTTGCTAGCCCCTCCTTAAGTTATCTCCTTTTAAATTATGTCTATTTGTTGAATGTCCCCAAGAGAATAAAAGTTCCTTAGAGGCAGGGATTATTTTTTTTTTTTTGTCTTTGTAGCCCTAGCACCTAGAACGGTGCCTGCCACATAGGAAGTACTTAATCATTTTTTGTTGAATGAAGGAAACCTTCTATTAAAGTGTTCAGGGCTTTTGATCTCTGTAGTTAGAAGTACATACAGTTATCAAATGACTAAAGAATTTAGATGTTTAAGTTAAGTTTGGGAAAGAATAGGCAAGAGCCAATTAAATGTAATAATTTATAGTTATATTGCTTACCTGTGTAAATATCTTATATAGAAAAACAGAAAGAGAAAGAAAAAAGAGTAACAATCTAGGAGGGGAAAGATTCTCTAGGACAGAAAACAGAAATTCAAGAGCCTTTAGTTCAAGTATGTAAAGAAGTCAGGAAGGGAACTGGCTAGGAAACTAATTTGAACTTTGAGAAAAGGAAGGATTAGGAAGGAATGTGTTGGGAAATGAACATAATGTAAAAACAGAAGGTAGCTATTAAAAGTATTTTTGTAATTAAGAGATGGTACCAATGGAGGTGAGGGTAAGGATATTTACTTTGGGAAGCAACTGATGGGTCAAGCCAAACTTGTTTTGACAATGGTTTGTTTTGTTTTTTAAAGAAAAAGAAGGAAGAACTAGTGGGAATGAAATTTGAGTTTATGATATTTATATGAAAGATATTGGTAGATTTTCAAGAAATTTTGGTTTGTGGGGAAAGAATTTGTAAATCTGTATGCTATGTTAAAAAAAATGAACAGATCTGCCATTTCTCTGGAATAGGGAACTCCCAATAATGAAACTCTGCTGGTACAGATGTTTATGGAACTGCTTATAGCCTAAGAGAGTGGCCCAGGGGACTGAGAAGTTAAGTCACTTGCTCAGGGCCATATAACCTGTAGAAATTGAATAATAATAAATCTTCTTGACTCTATGAAAGTAACTATTATCATAAAATACTAATGAGGATAAAAATAGATAATTAACTATGGCATTATCCATACATGATAGCTCCTAAAGCAAGAAGAAACTTTAAGGGACCATCAGTCCAACTTCTTGAGGGAGCTTATTCCCATTAGGCCATGGAGGGCTAGAAATGTGAAGTGACTTGCCCAAGGCAATGCAACTGGCAGGTGGCAGTGTCAGGGCTAGACCTCGGTCTTCTGCCTCTTCAGGTTGGGCTCTTAGCATGACACTATGATGTGAAAATACTAATACTCACTGGTACTTACTGTTATTATAATTTTATTGAGTAGTAATGGTAGTAGAAGATGCAGGAAAACAGTTTTGAGTCAATAAGGCAGGTCTTTAAGTATCAAACTGAAAGTAGATGAATAAGCTTGTGTGAAGCCATCTTTGAGGTGAAGAAACACTGCCTCGGTTAATTAACCTTCGCCTCCAAATAAACACAGCGGGAAAACAGGTATTATAAATAGTGACTACTGTTACAGTTTGAAAGGCAGTTTTAATATGTAGTACACGTACCTGAATATTCTAGTCATTCATTCATTTACTTGTCAAATGTGGGATCTCTTCTCCTTAGAGAGAATGAGAACTAAGAAATTAAAGTTAAGTAAGAGAAAGAGGGGCCTTTACAGGACTTAAGCGAGAGCCCTCTGGGGGGGGGGAAGATGTCAGGACAATTCAGAATTAGGCAATTCAGAATGTCACACTAGAGCAAACCAGATTTCAAGAAATATGAAATCTAATAGGTGGGACTTGGAGGGAGTTTGCAGCAATGGTTCCCAGCCAGGAAGCTCAATACTGAGCAGATAAGGGAAACACACTATGAAGGACCACATTTGGCCTAGGTCAGTTGCTTGAAACCTTGTTCCTTAATGTCTTAGCCATAGTCTACCCTTTACTCCTATCATATATTGCACTGGACCTGGATACCAGTTTTTTATTAGGTGCCTACTATGTGTGAAGTCCTTTGCTGGATAGTGTGTGTGTGTGTGTGTGTGTGTGTGTGTGTGTGAATGTGAATGTGTATATGTTCCACTCTCACTCACTCTTCCATGTCCAACCAATTGCCTCCTAATCTTGTTTATTTCACTTCCACATCTTGTACATCAGTTCCCTTCTTTCAACTCATAAAATTGCCACTCTAATCAGTGTGTACACAGTGTGTATGTGTATACCTACATGTAATATATATGTATTTATGTATAGATATGGCATGGGCTTTCATTTGTGTGCACATGTATACCTGCTTGCTATGTGCAGTGTACATCTCTATGTTCTTATAGTGTTTATACATGTATATATATATGTATGTACATATACACATTAAGTATATGTATACATACACTTAAATATATATATACACACACATACATACACATATAATTTTAGGTCTGCAGATATTCAGGGATATAGTGGGATGCAAACATCTTCACCAAGACTGAAAAGAGTGCTTACGTTGGCTCCCTATTTTTATTGTCATCCAAGCATCCAAATTCAAGCAAAGACTGTTGCAGAGAGCAGGGGCATGAGATCTGAGCTAAGACTACCAATATATCTTCTACATTAATGACTCTGTATAGGTACACCATTGTGTTCTGTGAGCTCATCAGCTGCTGTGGATTCAACGATCATCTCTGTATGTAGATGACTTCCAAATCCACATCTACATATCTAGGCCTCATCTCTTTCCTGAGCTCCAGTCTTGTATCTTCATTTGCCTGCTGGACATCTATTTATTTGGATGTCCAACAGGCATCTCAAACTCAACACGTCCATTTCTCCACGTAAGCCCACCGCTTCTCCTGATTTCCCTATTTCTGCCATGGGTACTAATATTCTTCAAGTTACCCATCATCAGAGTTGTTCTTGACTTTTCACTCTTATTCACCCTTCCATAGCCAATCAATTGCCTGATCTTGCTGATGCTACATGATCCTCTTTGTTAGTCCCCTTCTTTCAACTCCCAGGATCACCACTCCAATTTTTTTTTTTAGGCAATTGGGGTAAAGTGACTTGCCCAGGGTCACACAGCTAGTAAGTGTCCAGTATTTGGTCTGAAGCCAGATTGAACTCAGGTCCTCCTGACGTCAGGGCCAGTGGTCTATCCGCTGCTCCACCTAGCTGCCCACCACTCCAATTTAGGGCCTCATCACCTCTCCTTTAGACTATTGCTATAGCTTCTAAATTAATCTCCCTACATCCTGTCTCTCCCTCCTAAAATCCATCTTCACATGGCTGTCAAACTGGCATTCCTATAGCATATATCTTACAATAACATTCCCCTATCCAGGAGGCTTCAGTGACTTCCTATTGCCTTTATGGTCAATACAAACTGCTACTTTACATTTCAAGTCTATTGCAATCTAGCTTTCTAGGCTTATTACACATTATTTTTCTTTCACAGACTCCATGCTCAAACCAAGCACAGCTTTTGCTGTTTATCATACACAATATTCCATCTTCCATCTCTGGAAGGCAGGAGAAGGAAAGGGAATTATTTTATTGTTAACAGGTTTAGGTATGAGTCTCGCCTTTTTTTTTTTTCTTTTTTGGTACTGGGTTAAATAAAACCTATCCAATATTTAATGGTTTTTAAGCCCAAGTGCTTTTATGGAAGCTGAGAGCTATCTTCTTTTTTTGTAAAGACCTAGACACAAGTGAAATATTTCTGGGGGAAACCCTGAGTGGGGGCAAACACGATCCAAATCCCAATGTCCTTTAGAGAATTCCAGGTTGAGAGTACAAAGGGAAGAGAGTTACTTAATAGGAAGATCCCAAGATTGACCCTAGTTCACATAAGCCCAGTAGTTGAGTTCTGGGTCATGGGTTATATTTGATCTTGGTTGTATCTTTTACACAATTTCTAATGTACAATTGTTGGTAATAAGTTGTACCCTGCTTATAGTCATTATGCAGCTTTCCTTGGGGTCACCTGTAATTGGGGTGAAGAGAGTCATAACGATCATGATGTTCTATGATTTAAAGTCCTATAGAGTCACCAGAATATTATTGAAAAAAAAAATGGATTTTTGTGTAAGAGAGCACCTGGGGATCATCAAAAGTACTGTTCAGCTTCTCAAATTTGATTTGTCCCTCTCTCCTCTTTCTATTCAATCTTTGGCCCAGCTCACCATCCATCTGTAGCACCTCTCCATGATATATATACTGATAGACTGTCTCAGTGGGCTACCTGGCTGATTGTGCCAGCATCCAAATGGAGCACCGGTTTATATCCCCTTTCTGTTTCTACTCTAGCGTCATGTTAGTAGCCTAAGATCATACAAGTTACGGGCAGATCTTGGTGCCCTTACTTGATAGCTGTCCAAATGCTTAATAAAATCCCCAGGTAGACTTGAATTGCTTCCTGAAACAGGCTGCCTTTACAGTTAAAGTATTCTCTGACTAGATACTCAACTAAATCATGGGAGCCATAGGGATTTCAAAACCCTGAAACTGTGGGCCCCAGCTGTCTGCTTGGATGTGTGTCTATAGTCACGGCCACTGCGTGGGCAGTGGTTTCCTCAAGCTCTGCCCCTGAAGAGTGACTGATATCCCAGAAGAGGGAGACTGCACTGTTCTCAGCTCTGCCAGCTGGCTCTCTTTCTTCACCTGACTTCAATTGTATTCCTGCTGGCATGTCTGGGATTGGAGGACTGACACAGTTGAGCCCATCTGGGTTGTTTTCAGTGTTTACTGGAACTGGCCTAGAAGCAGAGACATACTTGGGCCCATTGTCATTTGGATGACAAGCCTCTGTCAAAGACAGTCTAAGGAGCATCAGGCTGGATCAAAACATTGAAAAGCTCTACAAAACTGAAAAATATTATATTCTAATAATGACAATAATCAAGCCCATTGTTGAATTTACATTACACACACACACATATACACACATATAATATATACATATACATATTTATGTTCAACAGATCTATCTACTTTTATTCCAGTGTTTAGACTGGCTAGACTTCAGAAGAACATACTATTTTATTGTCATTTCCCTGATTTACTTCTCAGAGAAATTATTTTCATATATATAATTCACATATACATACATATGTATATATGTATATGTATATAAATACAAACACACACACATATATATATGTATGTATATATATATAAATAAATTTCTCCACTAAAGTCTTACTTCATTGCCTCCTCATACCATGGAGATTGACCTCAAAGGCTGTGTCATTGAAGCCCAAAAAGATACATCTCCTTCAGTATTCTCTGGGCTCCTTTCTTCTCTGGGCTCCATTACTCTTTGGACTTCTTTCTCCACCTTTTTCCAGAAGCCTTTTTACCCTAGAAGTTGTCTCACCACCGTTCCTAGCAGCCTTCTCATCCTGGAAGATCCCTCTGGCCCTGGGGCTTCTTCCTCTGAATTGACCAGTTCCTCCTGGAACCTTCATTTTAGGGAAGTGCCCAAGCCATCCATGTTTACTGCTCTCTGGGTTCTGCTCCAGATTCTATAGACTTCTTTCAGCACCATGCCCCTCTTTCAGCTTTCTTTTACTAGGATTCCTCCATTAGAAAGTAAACTCTTTAAGGGCAGAGTCTATCTTTTTGCTTATATTTGTATTCCCAGTGCTTTGCAGTCTTGCACATAGTAAGCACTTAATAAATGTTTGTTGATTTGATTTATAGGTCCTACAAACTAGAAATGGCTTTGACTATGGGCTGTATGATGCATCTGTCATCTGAAGAACAACCTTGCTAAGTTTGGAGAGATTCCTTACGAGAAGAAAATGACATTTTTTTGGCCATAGAATAGTAGTAGACACTTAACTTGCATCTACTATGTAGCAAGTACTATGCTAAATGCTTTAAAATATTATCTCATTTGATCCTCATAATCAACCTTGGGTTGGGGGTACTATTATCATTTTGATTTATATAAATGAGGAAACTGAGACAAGGAGAGATTAAGTGACTTGCCAAGGGTCACACAACTACTAATTATCTGAGACCAGCTTAGAACACCTATTTTCCTGACTTAAGGCCCAATACTCTATCTCCTGCACCGCCTAGCCGCTTCAGATGCTCAGGAACACGAACTGTTCTCTAAAGAGTGGAGAGAATGAGGTTTGGGTAAGGGGAGGAGTACCCACATCAGTGAAATTGTGGATTTTTGTAATGAGGCGGCACAGTGCAGAAGACAAACTATGACCAGCAGGCCAAATCTAGTCTGCAGATTGCCTTTGCACAGCTGTGAGCCAAGAATGATTTTTACATTTTAAAGTAAAGTTATTGTATTTTAAATGTAAAACAAAACAAAACAAAAACGCTCAGGATATATAGTGGATAGAGTTGTGGGCTTGGAGTGGGGAACTTGTGAGTTTAAATCTTGCCTCAGATACTTATTAGCTGTGTGGGAAAAATCACTTAATTCTTTTGGCCTCAGTTTTCCTCATTTGTAAAATGAAGGAGTTAGACTTGATGGACTCCAAGGTCTCTTCCAACTCTCAATCTATGATCTTAAGTATTGAATCATCTCTTTCTAGACAGACTTGTGATTCTATTGGTGTAGGTTATCTGAAGATAAATAAGCCATGCCTTTCCCTGCAGATCAGCAAAGACTATGTCTTTACAATTCATAATTTTAGAGGGTTGCCTGGGACACTGAAAGGTTACATAGCTTGCCCAATATCACCAAGCCAGAATGTGGCAGAGTTGGAACTTGAATACCCTCTTCCTCCTGCCTCCCAAACCCCCACTTCCCCTGGCAATTTGCTTTTTAAAGGACATACTTCCTTGAAGAATAATAGAATCCAGAGGATTCTGGGAAGATGGTAGAGTAGGTTAGAAAAGAATAATAGAATACACAAAGAAGAGTTCTGTCATGAACTCACTGGGTAACCTTGGAAGAATTATTTCCCATCTTTGGGATTCAGTTTTTCCATCCATGAGGTGACGGGGTTGAACTAGATAATCTCCAATTCGGATGTAACATGGTAAGTACAGGACAGGAATGTATTATTTGGCTCTAAACCTCTAGCTCTGGGTTCACAAGGGCTAGATGCAGTCTCAGGGGGCTTCTCACAAATCATTATTGGGCTGTGTCCCCACTCAGGGTTTCTCTTGGGAACGTTAGAATTTGAATTATGTCTAGATCTTTACAGAAAAAGCCAAAGAGCCTGCTGCTTTTCAGCAAATACTTGGGCCAACAATATACCCAACACAAGGCAGCCTTTAGTCTACCCCACAAAGAATGTAAAACCACAAAAGACTCTCACCTGAGTCAATAAATGGCCAAGAGAACTCTCCTTCCCTCTGGAGAGCCTTAGCTCCTACAAACACTTATTCAGTCTCCTAGACTTACAGTGCTACCCTGTACTTAAGGTTACCCTAGGAAGGAAATGTACTTGGGGTTGCTGGAGTCAAACCAGTTTCCAGCAGATAGTACAATAGTGGAGTAGAGTCCAGATCCCCTCTTGCACATTTTGGATTGGTCCCTCCCTTCTTTTCCAGGTCTGGAGAAATATGGTGGCTTCTTTCTTCTCCTATAGGCTTTGTTCAGGAACTTGCATTGAATGTCTCTCCTATCCTAGGTCCAGGAATTCCTCTGCTGGGTAGTTCTCCCTCCAGGAATTCCTTTGTTGCTTTGCCATTGCTTCTCCATGGTTGCCATCTTGGGGACTGAGAGGTTTGACCATTGACTCTTCATGGCTGCCACCGTTAGAGATGCAGAGACTGATGTACAGATAAGTAGCTTCTCCTTTTAGGAACATCTAGGTATTGCAGTGGATAGAGCACTAGGTCTGGAAGCAGGAAGACCTGAATTCAAATCTAGCCTTGGACACTTATTAGCTGTATGACCCTGGGCAAGTCATCTAACCTCTATCTGCAAGTATAAAATGAGGATAATAATAGCTTTTACTTCCCAGGGTTGTTGTGAGAATCAAATGAGGCAGTATCTGTAAAGAGCTTAGCACAGTGCCTGGCACATAGTAGGTACTTAACAAATGCTTGTTTCCTTCCTTCCTTTCTCCAAAAGCTGACACCTGCTCTCTGTGTGGCCTCTCTGTCAGTTCTGGTTTCAGATCTTTCTGGCAGATCTGTTGGTTGCTATTTTTTTTTAAAGGCCTGAGTTAAGGCTAGAATACAAAAAATTATCTACAACTATGGTTCAGTGGGGATGTTTACACCTCGTATAGGGAGATAGCTTCTAGACCACATCCCTTTCATCTTGTTAACGTGGTTAGGGTCCTCCCAGACCAACAGCATGGCAGTGCATAGGGCGCTGGATGTGGAGTCAAGAGAACCCAGGTTCAAATCCTGTCTTAGACACTTAGTTGTGTGATGCTGGGCAAGTCACTTAACCCTTAACTTAACTGCCTCAATTTCCTCCTGGGTGAAACGAGGAGGGAGGGTTGAGATCCCTGTGGTTTTATGGCCTAATTACACCGATTATAGAAGAATAAGAGAAATCACTTCTAGCTAGGTATCCGGGAAGGCTTCCTGCAGGATGAGGTGTCTAAGGTGGGCTCAGAGGATGGGAAGGATGTCAAAAGGCAGAGGGTGGGGGCTGGCATGAACAGCAGACAGAAGAGCACAGCAGAGCTCAGTGGATTAGTCCCTTTAGAATCTTTAAACAATTAGTGCAGCTCTTATTTAGGGAAATCCTTTATAGGCAAACAAAGGAAATGTCTACTGGGTTGTTGTTAACTGTACTGTGATCCTACAGTAACATGTTCAATTAAATTCCCTCAACACATACAGACTTATTAAGGAAGCAAACGCCTGCCTAGTCATTTGACATCAGATAATTATTACTGTTTTGTTTGCCCTCTAACCATAACAAGAGCTGTGTCATTTAAAGAGTTGGGGGGGAGGGGAGAGGAAAAAGGGAGGGGAAACTCATGCCAAACGTCTCTCCTAATGAAACTGTACGCAATGGTTTGGTGAAATGAATGGGGGTGGTGGTGGGGGGAGGGATTTGGGCCACCCTTTTCCCCAGTGTGAGAAGCATTTGAGAAGGCAGAACGTGGAGTTGGGTTGAATCATGTGGGCATTTCAGTCAAGGTTTGAAAATATCACCCTCTCACCTCCCACCCCTCACCCTTTCACTGTCTATCAGAGACTTTTTTAAGCCTTTATTGTGACACATTACTTGACTTGTCACAAAATAAACCCTCACAGAGAACATAATTTTGGGGAATTAACGTGTTTATTTCTTCCCTCCCTTCTTTGCAGAGGTAGGGGACTATGGGTTTGGAACACTGCATATACCATTAAACTCAGTTAATGTGTTGGTTAGTTTTGCTGGATTGCCTTTTATCCCTGTTTTTTTATTCTTTCTTATAAGGGACAGATCTCTCGGTGGGGACAATATATTTCAGGAAATGAAGGCGATTTTTTAAAATGTAAATATATTTAAAAAAACACAGAAAAACAAGTGTGTTTATCCAAAGTATTATTCCCTTCCCAGCTATAGATTATACCCTGGGATAGCTGCATACCTTACCTATCCTTAGTCCTGCATCCAGGAATAACTATCTTTAGTGGAGGAAAACGAAGCTTGGCAGAGGACACGATGCTGATTTAAAAACACAAAAAATGAAAACTTTAAGCTCAGACATCTTGAGAGGGAACCATGTAGGCAAGAAGAGTAGCAGATATGACAAAAGTGAGGGCTGCCGGGCCTTTACTCAGCATTCAGGGTCCTCCTCAACTTGATTCTTCTGATTTGAATTTCCAACATTATCGCATTTAAGTTCCCTTCACATATTACATATCCAGCAACCTTGGATGGCCCTCCATCCTTCTTTCTCAGCCAGAACTTTCTTCTCCTTCTGCCCTTGACTACTCCCTTCCTCATCTCCATCAACAAATAAAATCCCTCTTTTCCTTCAAATCCTATCCATCTCAGGTGCTATTTCTTCCATGCAGCTTCTTTCCTGATCTCCCCAGGTAAAAGTAATTTCTTTCATCTTCATTTTTTCCAGTGCTTGTCTAGACTACTCCTTCCGTTAACTCACTCTTTACTATATAATTATTGGAATAGTTATCCTGTCAGATGAAAAGATCCCCAAACAATAATACCTGTGCTTTATCTTTATATCCCCAGTGCCTACCACAGGGCCTTACATATAGCAGGAACTTAATCAATGCTTGTAAAGTGAATTCAGTTGAAAACTGAGAAATTTAGAAGTCTCTTGGAGTGTTGGCTGCAGAAATCGCCTCCTTCTCCAAATTCTTATTTGGGTCTGGGGATATCCTTAGTCTAGCTAAACCCTGGCAGTTATGTTTACTTAACTCCCACATAGAGATTTAGCTTTCATTTCATTCACTTAGGCCTATTTTTTTCCTTAGGCTAGTGGTCTCCAAACTATCCAAATTTTTGATCAAGTACCTTGTGATAGGAGCAATATTTCCAAGGGCCCTAGCTTTTCTTAAAGTCCTATTGCTTGGATCAGACCCATTATTTTCCTTAAGAAGTATTGGAACTCTCCTTGAGAGCAGATGGCTCAGTGGACTGGATTGGGTTGTTGGGTGTGTGTAGGGGGGTGGTTTCCTGTTCAGCTAAGTACAAAAGGGTCTCTGAGGCTGTAGAACTGAAGCAGGATTATTAACATAGGCAAGGTGTGCTCAGTTAAATCAATATGGTATTTTCACTGAATATCCTTGTTGACTGTCCTTCCTCTGCTGTGGCTAAGACAACTTCCTTTTGTTAACTGTTTAATTATCTCTAAGTCACATTAGGGGAACAAAATTGTCAGGAGATAGGCTTCAGTCAGGCCCAGTCTAAAACATAGCCCATCAGTAAACATTTTTTGAGTATGCACCTCCAGTATATGTGTAAGGGTGAGGAATCACTCATACTTCTCACTGAGTCAATCAATCATCTATATGAACTAGGTACGAACAAGGGCTAGACATCGCTGTTAAAATAATCAATCAAAGGCATAAATTAGGTTTGATCAATCAGTCAAAGGAGGAGTAGAATGCTTCTTGACTTGATTTGGAAGTTTGTGAACCACTGGATGAAAGCAAATGATCCCACTTTAGAAATATCTAGTGGTTGTTTGAGAAGCCCCTATGGGACTTCATAAAACTAGCAAACCTTGTTCACACCTAATTCATACCTCTGATTGATTGGTTGACTGTATAGGATGTCCAGGTGATCCTTGCCCTTACATATACATATATCATTATTTATAAATTATATACATGTACTATTAGTAATTGTTGTTCAGTCATTTAAATAGTGTCGACTTCACATTTGTAATTATTTATAAATTATATACAAGTACTACTACTAATTATTGTTGTTGAGTCATTTAAATTGTGTCGACTCTTAGTGACCCCATTTGGAGTTTTCTTGGCAAAGATACTGGAGTGATTTGCCATTTCCTTCTCCAGCTCATTTTATAGATGGGAAACTGAAGCAAACAGGATTAAATGACTTAGCAGGAACTTAATAAATGCTTGTAGAAGTGAATTCAGTTGAAAACTGAAAAGTAAGTGTCTGAAGTCAGATCTGAACTCAGGTCTTCCTGACTCTAGGCCTGGTGCTCTATCCACTGCATCACCTAGCTTGCCCCTACTAATAATTTTGTGTTATAAACACAAAAATGAAAATAAAAAAGGATGGGAAAAAGATGAATTAATATTGGATCTTGGAGAAAGGAGTTTACTGAGTAGGGAAGTAACATGGTTAGTTATATGTTTCAGGAAAATTAACTTTGGCAGGTGTGTGGAGGGGATGGATTGTACCTGGGAGAGACTGGATGCAGGGAGACTGATTAGGAGGCCACTGACTAGCTCAGTTAGAGGTGAAGGTCTGAACTGAAGTAATGTCTATGTGAGTGGAAAGAAGAGGACATATACAAGAGATGTTGTAGGGGTAGAAAAAACAAGATTTGGCAATGAATGAGATATATGGGACAAGAAAAGTTGAAAAGGCAAGGATAATGCCAATATTGTAGACCAGGATGACTGAAAGGATAATGACTAAGAAATAATGACATTCGGAAGAGAGGTAAGTTTGAACTGAAAGGAAACAAATTCTGTTTTGGACATGTTGAGCTTCAGTTCAAAGTTCAAAATGTCTAATAGGCAGTTGGTGATTTGGAACTAGAAATCAGGAGAGAGATTAGGGCTGTATGGATGCATCTGGGAATCAGCTGTCTAGAGATGATAACTAAACCCACAGAAGGTGATGAAGTCATGTGAGAAAGTGTATAGAGAGAAAAGGGCCCTTGACAGAACCTTGACATGCACACACAATTAGAGGGTATGACATGGATGAAAAACCACCAAAGGAGACTGAGAAGGTGCTGTCAAACAGGTAGGAAGAAGACATAGAGAGAAGTTTTATGACAACCCAAAGAAGAGAGAGTAAATATCTAGAAGAGAGTGGTCAATAGTGTCAAATGGTATAGAAGTGAAGAAGAATGAGGACTGAGAAAAGGCCATCTGATTTGACAATTTGGAAATCGTTGGTAACTTTGAAGATGGCCATCTCAGTTGAATGAAGAGTCAGAGAGAAAGAGGAGCTTGAAAACCTGGGAGGCTAGAAGGATGATGATACCCTTGAGGAGTGGATTTGAGGGGAAAGGACAATTAAGACCCATCTGTGCTTGCTCCTTGTGCTTCTCTTTCTTTCCTCTTCAAAAATGAAAAGTGGTAGAGGTTATTCACTGGCCACTTCCAGAGCTCAGAGCCCATCACTGTAGAGAATAGGGGAGGGGGCAGGAGATGAGCACACTGGGTGAGGAGGGGCCAAGAAATTTTGCCTGTACAACTACTGGGGTTCATGGGGATTATTAGTTTATAATCTCCTTGAGGGCTCTCACCCAGGTCATAGTGGGAAGTCATTAGAGGTGAGAGAATGTTGAAAGGAATAGGGTAGTTATTTTGACACAAACCCTTTATTGGCTATAGAAAGAGGATGAGATTTAACCCATCTTTCTACTCTCTGATTGTTCATGCAACACTTAGGGCTCAGTCCATAGGCCTTGGGGCTATAAGAAACTCATTAGCTGTCTGACTCACCATGGTGTCAGTCATATTACAGATCCTTTTCTAATTTAGCCTGTAAGTCTCCCAGGCACCAGTGATCCCTCAAACCTGGTGCTGGATTTCTCTGACAGTGATGATCTTGTCTTTGGATTTTTGCTGTTTCAATTCAATTCAACACAACAAGCATTTTTATTGAGTATGTCAGGCACCGTGTTAGGTTGTGAAAATACAAAGATTAAAACAAGACTATGCTTGTCCTCAAGGAACTTGCATTCTTTTGGGGGACAACATGTACAGAAATAAATAATTGCAAAGTATAAATATATACAAAGTAAATAAAAATAATATTGGGGAGGGCTAACAAAAAGGGAGATCAGGAAAAAGCCTTATGTAGGATATGGCACCTGAGCTGAGCCTTCAACACTAGGAAGCTAAGCATCTCCTCTAAAAGGAGGCAGAGGACGTAAGGAATAAGTACATTCCAGGAGTAGGGAAAAGGCTAACAGACTGGAGATGGAATCTGTGTATAGGGAACAGTCAATAAGTCAGTTTGGCTGGAATATAAAGGGTGTAAAGGAGAGTTCCGTACAGTATGCCTGGATAGTGGAGTCAGATTGCAAAGGATTGTAAATGCCAAGTAGAAAGCAGTTAATTCTTTATCCTGGAGGCAAAAGGAGATCTATCGGAGACTGGTAGTCAGGGGAGTGATATGGTGAGACCTGTGCTTCAGAAATACCTCTTTGGCAGCTGTGTAGAGAAGAGAGAGAGGTGAAGCTTGGGGCAGGAAGATAAATTAGGAAGCTACTGCAATAGTCCAGGCAAGGGATGATGAGGGCCTAATCTATAGGTGGTGGATGTTGTGGAGGTAGAATCAATAGAATTTGGTGTATAGGGGTAAAGGAAGGTAAAAAGGTTGAGGATGATTCTGAAGGTTTTGAAATTGTTTAACTAAGACACTTTCAGTATCTGTCCCATCCCTGGCCAGACCTAGACCTAACATTTTGGTCCGGGCTCCTTCCTTAGATGGTAGTACTCACTTTGGGGACTGTTTTAAAGTAATTGATTGACTATATCATAGTCTTCTTTATCCTGGAAGGCAGACTTGGGATTAGCGGGGAAGAAGTTACAGAGAGACAAATTTCAACTCAATATAAGGAAAATTCTTTCAATGATGAGAGCTGTTAAGGAATGGAATGCATTACTTTGTAATGTAGTATGTTCCTCATCAACAGAGAGCTTTGGTTAGAGGTTGGATGACCACTTGTTGGAGATATTGTAGGGAGGATTCATGATTTGGGAAGGGATTAGGTGTCCTCTGAGGTGCCTACCATTCTTAAGATTCTATGATTCTGCCTATCCTTTCCTCTTAGAATGACCTCCCAGCCTAGGCTCATATACCTATGTGCAGGTCTCTAGATGAATGGCTCCATCATTGTAAGGACTAACAGGTCTTTGCTGAATGGCTATGTGCCGGGGGTTGGGGGGGAAAGGGCAGAGAGTGGGAGGAGTCAAAAATGAAGGAGGAGGTCTTTGAAGGCTTTGCCAGTAAATAATAAGCTTCTGTCAGGTCCTACCAAATTGGAAAGACTTCAAGTGCTGATGGGCCTAACAACGGCCAGTGTCATTCCAGGACCAGGCTAGCTCAGTCTGGTGGAGGCCATCACCAGAAAGCTTGACAACCAGATGGTGATTTTTTTTTTCTACTGGTGGCAATTCATGAAGACTATGCTCAGGCATGGAGTGGTTTTGATCTGCATTGATGGAGAAAGAACTCAGAAGATTAACAAACCACAGATCTTTTCAATTATGTTCAGGGTGGTGACCACATACACTGGTGTATGTGCTAAGGAACATTGGTCCATTAGGACCTAGAACTAATTCTGTGACCCTATTAGCAAAATCCCTACATTCCACCCTAGTTACATGGCTCCTTTCATGTAAAAATAAAGAGTTAGAACTCTAGTAGTTACTCTTGGAGTCTGACACTGGTTTTTATGTCTTGGTGAGATATTGGCAGATGGACAGAAAGTCTCGGCTTTATGAAGTCTCATTCCCCCATCCTAGCTTCCCTAGCTCTGGGGCCTCCCTAGAAGGGAAGCAGAAGGGGACGATGGCTTTGAGAGCAGAAGTCTTAGCAATGGACTGAGGGTGGGAATTGGAGGGGGAAGCTTAAGGTTAGAAAGGAGGAAAGAATAATCTAAAATCAGGGCAGCAAATACTAACCCCTGGAAGCTTCATAAGGGGAGTATCAAGAGGCTAAGGGGGAGGTAATAATAGCTCACATTTTTATGGCACTTTAAGGTTCATAAAGTACTTTTCTGAAGCACCTCTGTGTGGCAGCTTGTGCTAGTGTCATCTCTGCATCACAGAGGCTGGCTCTGGGGCCCAGCAAGGGCGAGCCCTCCTGGATCCTTTAGAACCAGCAACAGCGCCTACACATAATGTCAAGGTCCATTTCCTGGCTGGGCCCCAACTAATCCTCAGTTCTCACTATTCGCAAGACTCGGACCCACTTCCTCGGAGCTGGAGGGTGTTTAACAATTGCATAATTGAGATTTCTGGAGAAGTTCTGTATGCATTCTTAAAAGCTATAGCCCCAGGGTTAGTCTCTCCCAGAGTCTCGGCCTGTATTGGATTGAATTTAGAAGCAAAAATCCGAGGGCTTTAGTCCTGGTGCCATATTTGGAAAGACCACCACGGCACCTGGAGTCTGGAGAGCAGGTTCTATTAAGTACTAAGTATATGACCTTCAACTGGTCATTTAATACTCTCTTAGTCTCACTTTCATCATCAGTAAAGAAGGCAGCTGGACTAGATCGTTTCTAAAGCCCCTTCAAGTTTTGGCATTCTATGGCTTTGGATAAATTGTTTGCCCTTGCCAAGCCTCAGTTTCCTCCCCTGTAAAACAGAAATGACAACAATGGCATAACCTGCTTCACAGAGTTGTTTCAAGAAAGTGCTTTGCAAACCTCAAAATGCTATGGAAATGTGAGCTGTTGTTATCTACCCCTCCCCCCAACCCCCACCGCCTTAACCTTGTGGGGTTCCCAAGATGGAGCTCCCGGGGTGAATTATTTGCTCGCTCCAATTCTAGCACTTGCTCAAGGTTAGGAGGGGTTGGTAGTGCCCACCCCAGGAATGCTATATATGGGTAGGGCACAAGGAGGCCAGGATTGGGACTGCAGCTAAAACATGTTTCCTCTTTTCGACTCCAGAAAAAAGGAAAGGAACGGAACATATGAAGAAAGGAAAAAACAGAAAAAAAAAAAAACACAACAAAGCAGCTTCGGCTTGATTCTAGTACATCCATTTCTGACTGGCCATTTTACCAGTAAAACAAAGACTGCTTTGAAATGGATGCTGGGCCTGGCTTCCTGCCAGCTTATAATGGAAGATAAAGGGGCAGAATACAAATGGAAAGTTTAAAAGTGGCAAAGCACCAGCAAGATGCCTCAGGAGAAGGAGAAAAACCGGTGACAGGAAACCAGGTTGCCATGGAGACCAAGAAGGCTATTCCAGACACACAGGAAAACAAACCCCGTTCCTGTTGGACTTAACCCCGCAAAAGCCAAGCAAGTCTGGCCCGCCAGGTGGAAATAGCCCAGGAGGCCCCCAAACTATGTCTGAGAACTAACCTCCCACTTGGCAATCCTACAAGCCCCCCTCCTCCCAGATCCTCAGGCCTAGGCTTCGTATCCCCATCACCTGGCCCCTCCCTGGAGGCACCACTGGGACCTGTGGAAGGCCTGGGAGGCCTTGGGGGGAGGGGGGTGCGGGAACTCACATGCCATAAAACTGAATCCTTGGCTGGGCTGCCTGGGCTTGGCTGGCTGGCTGGAGGGAGAGGGAGAAGGGGAGGAGGTGGGAAGGGATTTCTCAGGGCAGAGCTAACAAACCATTCCGGGTAGAGGCTTCAGCCTGGAGAAACTTATTTTTTCTAGTCTAAATGCAGATTTTTCTCAGACACCCTGAGGCTGAAGTGAGATTTAGGGTTTTTGGAAACCTTTCACTCAGCTACACCCTAGCTCCAGGGCTCAGGAGGTCTCACACCTGGGCCTTCTTCCTTCCTCTACCTTCCCTCCCTCCCCTCAAGTTCAAGTAGCCCCAATTTAAGACCTCTTTATGCTCCCTCCTCTACTCTTCCTCAGGCTCTGTAGCCTCTTAACCTGGGCTCTCTGTCTTCCTCATTTTCCCTATCCAACCCTGGGTTTTGTAGTACAGAGTATAATAAACTCCTTGAGAGCTGGGAGGGACAGTTTAATTTAGGAGGCTTTTTTTTTTTTTAAATGTTTGTATTCCCAAGGCTCAGCTTAGTCCTTTGTACTAGCTGAGGATTTTATTTGTTTAAATAAATTAGATTTGTTGATTTGAATCACCTAGGTTCTCCCTAAACATTGTTTCAAGGACAGCACATTTCAAATATCATGGTATCTTTTATTATCATGGTAGACCAAGAATAAAAAAATAAAACAGAAAGAAACTGCAGGGTATTCTAATTTGTTTACTCCTGGAAAGCTGCCAAAATCCTCCTCAACCCTTTTCCTCTCTCTTCCCCTCCCCTCTTCTCTGTCTGAATCTCTAAGAATATTAAGTGCCCAGAGTGGACATCCAGGGGCTTATTTTTCTCAGCCAATCTAAGGTTCCCTGAGGCCTGAATTTTATGCTATCCTTTTTTTGTCCCCCCAAGGTTTCCATCCTGAGGTTTGGCAGGGACACAAAGCAATTTTGCATGAAAGTGATTCAGTTAGCAATGCTCTGGCATTTGTAGATCCTTACAATGGGTACAGGAGAATCTAGGGACCTGCCATCCATTCTACTCCTACTGCTTTATTGTGCAGCTGAAGAAATGGAGGCTCTGAAAGTTTACATAGGGATTTAGTGGCAGAACTGAATTGTGGGAAACGTACATCTTTGGGTGGTACCATAGTGGACAGAGTGCTGGGCCTGGAGTCAGGAAGTCCTGAGTTCAAATCCAGCCTCAGACTTACTAGCAGCATGACCATGGACAAATTACTTTACTTCCCTTGTCCTCAATTTCCTTATTTGCAAAATGGGGATAATAATAATAATAATATCTACCTCCCAGGATGGTTGTGAGGACCAAGTGAGATAATAATTGTAAATCATTTAGCACAATGCAGACATATAGTAAGTGCAATATAAATGCCAGTTATTATTATTACTGTTATTATAGATTTAGAGCTGGAGGGGATCTCCAGAAGTCATGTAGTCCAACCCCCTCATTTGATAAATGAGGAAGCCAGGGCCCTGAACCTCACTTACCCGTTTTCACACAAATAGTAAGAGATAGTCAGTTGACCAGCATTTTTAAAGTGCCTACTATGTAAAATGAGCTGGAGAAGGAAATGGCAAACAAACCCCAACTGGGGTCACAAAAAGTTGGACACAAATGAAATAACAGAGCAAGAAAAAGTTGTTTCCTACCTGGCTTTATTAGGGCAGCTAGGTGCACAGTGGCTAGAGTGCTGGGCCTAGAGTCAGTAAGATTCATCTTTCCTAGTTTCAAATCTGGCCTCAAACACTTCTTAGCTATGTGACCCTGAGCAAGTCACTCAGCCCTGTTTGCCTCAGTTTCCTGATCTGTAAAATGAACTGGAGAAGGAAATGGCAAACCACTCCAGTATGTCTGCCAAGACTCAAATGTGATCACAAAGAGTCAGACATGACTGAACTCCCTGTGCCAGGCATTGTGCTAAGCACTGGGGAAACAAAGAAAGAAAAAAAACAACAACTAGTCTTTGCTCTCCAGAAGCTCACAGCTTAATGGAGGAGAGATAATGCAAACAACTACCGTGCAAACAAAATATATTCATGGATAAATTGGGGGTAGTCTCAGAGGAAAGGCACTAACATTAAGTACTGAGAAAGGTTTCTTGTAGAAGCTAGGGCTTTAGCTGAGACTTGGAGGAAGCTGGAGAAACTGGAAGGTGATGAGGACTTGAACCCTGGTCGTCTGATATCATCTGAACAAGAACCCAAGTCTACTGATTTGAGTTCAAAGTTTTGGTTTTTTTTCACAATATCTGGTAAGTAGCTAGGTGGTACCCTCGATATAGCATGTGAGACTTGGAGTTGAGATGACTTGTGTTTGAATACCATACATAGGAATTTAGTGGCAGAACTGAATTGTGGGAAAAGTACATCTTTGGATGCTATATAAAGGCAGTTGGGTGGTACCATAGTATACAGAGTGCTGGGCCTGTAGTCAGGAAGTCCTGAGCTCTAAACCTATGTGAATCGACACCTTCTGACCCTTGATCTACCACTGCTACTCTTATTGTGGAAGTAGAAAGGTACAGAGGACTGAGGATCATTTTATATTTACATTCATTACCTAATGGCCAACTTTTTGGGAATGAATCTCTCCAGACTTAGCTAGGCTGGCTCTTGGGCAATACATACTATCTTGTTGGGGCTATACATGAAGCTTTTTGTTCTTGGTATCTCCTGAAACAACTTGTAATCTGCTGCCATTGCCTGGGAAGAGTCAAGGTCACCTCCATGCTGCAATGAGTTATCCATCCAAGTAGGATTGAAGTTTGGAACACCAACATCTCAGAAGATTCTAAATTTCAAGGGACCCAAAGGGCAATAGAAAAAAAATACTTTTTTTTTTGGATGAGTTACTAAATTGCTGCATATACTAACAGGAGAGAAGTGTTATGTAAGTCATTATGAAGGTATATTGCTGGAAAAGGAGATGGGCCAGTCATGAGGCAAGAACAAGACATCACAAATGCCAAACCCAAGTATTGCACTGGTATATACAAAATATTAAAGAATCAAATGAAAACCTCCATTCTGTGCTTCTTAGAATCTCTAGTTTCCTATAAGGTTCATCTCAAGCACAATCTTCTTCTCCCTGAAACCTTTCCTCTAGCTATGGGCACTGTCTCCCTCAAATGATTTTGTATCATTATCTTGTATATGCCTGTTTCATATATGTGTGCATATGTCGTCCATTCCCTGGTTAGAGTATAAACTCCTTAAGGAGCTGTTTCACTTTTATCTTTTTATTCCCAGCACCTACCAGTGTCTGGCAGACAGTAGGCACTTAATAAAGGCTTATTGATTTACTGATTGAATGACAATTACCAATCTATATCGGTAGAGATTTTTTTTCTCACTGGAAGCTCTTTATATTAAATCACAAGTCTGTACCAAAAAAAAGGCAATGTTAATCCAATACATATTTAATAATATGCATAATCATTATTGTGCTGCATGATAATTAGGCATAAATGGTAAGTCATTCTCCTAAATGAAAACAATCTGTGGTATTTTTACACAGTTAAACCAAGCATTTCTAATATAATCTGGGGGATGGGGTGCTGTAGGTTGTAGGAGGGATTCTATTGCCCCCAGCTCTTTCTCCTATCAAGAGGTTGTAGCTTCTGTACTACTTTCCTCTTCTCCACTGATTCTGATCTTAGGGGAAGGCATCACCTCTGTTTAAGTCAAGGGTTCTTAGCCTGGCATCTGTGAATTAAAAAAAATTGTAACTTCATTTCATTGTAATTTTTTTCTTTTGTAATCCTTTGTGTTTTATTCTATAGATTTAAAAACTGGAGTTTGAGAAGGGGGTCCATAGGCTTCACCAGACTGTCAAAGGGGTCCACAAAACAGAAAAGGTTAACATCTCCTGTTTTAAGCTAATCTAGATCCAGAACCTCAGTGTCCATCTGGACACTATGGTCTAAGTGGACCATGGCAGTTCTCTGCCCAGTCCTCTGGCAAGGGAAAATATCTGGCTGTCCCAAGGAAGCTTGTTCTAGGACTCATTAGGAAGCTTAAGTGACATATGATGCCTCCCTTTTGTAAGACTGACTACAAGAAAACCTATTTTGAATATCTTCTAGAAGCTATTCAAGCTGGCAGCTAAAAGAGGAGAGAAGGCAGGGATGGACAAGCCCAGGCAGCAGGATAGGAAAAGGATGACATTTTCAGCTCACTGTAATAATGTTGTTAAATCAGATTGCTTTCTGAACACCCATTGCTAAAGAAAAAAGAAGTATGATAGGGGGTCGGGATGAGAGATGGGATTGGATCATGTAACCCAGTGAGGGGCAGGGTAGGCCTGGGTGAGGTGCTCTGTGGGGATTTGGATAGACAGAAGGCAGTTAGAAGACAGTGAGCTCCTAAGAACCTGGAGGTAGGGGGTGGGGAGGGAGGGAGGAACACCATGCAGGCAGAGAGGGGATTAAAACAGGAAGATAGGAATGACTGATCTTTAAAATATCTGCCCTGGGCCCTCCTAGAGACCAAGGCAGTTATCATTTGGCTTTTGTCACATCCCTGCCCCACCTCCACTTGTTTAATCTGTAATAAAAAATAGAAAGGGTAGAAGTGGGGAGCCAACCATAGGGAGCTTGGGGGACTTACAAACAGATTCTACGTACAAGGATAGTGTACTGTTTGGCGACCCTGGCATATAATTTGATGGAAATTATGTTGGTCAATAACATCCTCTTTGAGAGGCAGTGTGTTATAGTGGATAAAGGGCTAGTACTGGAATCAGGAAGCCCTGATTTCAAGTCCTTCCCTCTGACACATACTGCTGTGGGACCTAGGGCAAATCACTTAATTTTACAGTGGTCAACCAACTTGTTAAGACAGTAAGTTACAGAAGAATTGCTGAGCTGTGTCACGACAGGGGTTTCCACACTGGGAGTTTCCTATACAGATCTGATCAAAAATAATCCCCAAACCCAAAGCGCACACGTCAAAATCCAACCATCTTCCTCAATGGACAGCTCTCTTGGAGCTCATGTTCTTTATAGCCTGGACACTGATTTCAGAAAGGAAGCAAAGAAAGTCACGTACACTTGATAAGAGCTCTGTGGGCCACAGAGTTTGAAATAACAGGCAGGTCCCACATGAGAAAAGACAGAGAAAAGCCAAGGTATCACGCAGAGCATTTAACAGGGTTTGGGGGAAGGTAAACAGCAGGGAAGCTTCATAAGCCAATGCTGGACCAGTCCAAGTGAGATTAACAACAAGCTGTGAGGATGGTATTTGGATTTCAGGTCAATAAGTCAGTCCAGAAGGTGATGTGAGAAGGTCTGTCATGAAGGGTAGAGCAGGGAAATGGATAACCTAGAGCTGGGACTATGGAACCTGCAGGACCCTCATGTTCAACAGTCTCCCAGGTTTCTTTCGTTTTTAATTCTGTTTGCCAACTCCTTCTGATGTTGCTGCTATCATCCCCATTTCTGCAGATCCACCACACTGGGACATCATCATCCAGCAGAAAACCCTTAGGCACTGCAGGAAAAGCAGCTTCTCATCAGCTCCTACCTATCATCCAGGAGATTAATGATTAACTTTTAAAAGCCAGCATCGGCAATGTCACTGATACTAGTGATGTGCTCTCTGGAAATCTGTCTCAGCTAAGCTCAGAAAATTATTGAGATATTGAAGGCAGAAAGCTCAGGCAGGATCATGTGACCTAAGGAATTTTCCATCTGCAGAGGTTGGGGATCTTGACTCTTTCTGATTTGTGTGTGAGCTTGTGTGCCTTTCTTGGATTCTGTGCATCCAAGACTGGCCCAGGTCAGAGACAACTTTATAAGAACAGAACAATCTTCTTAGGGCAGGGGGTCTTAACCTAGAGTCTGTAAACTTTTTTTTTAAGTTTTTGATAACTATATTTCAATGTAATTAATTTTCTTTGTGATCCCATGTATTTTATCTTGTGTATTTAAAACATTATTCTGAGAAGGGATCCATAGGGGTCTATCTCTCTCTCTCTCTCTCTCACACACACACACACACACACACACATGCACACACTCCTGTCCTAAGGGATATGGTCAATTGGATATGATCCCACATTTACTTGAAATGATAAGACCATTTTTTTTTTTTGCTTTTTAGTGTAATTATTCAGGTACTTGTCACATCCTATCATTGGGCTGTGAACTCCTTGAGCGCAGGAATGAGCCTTAAGCACTTCTTTTCTGGCTCTGCTCCTGACTCTGAAAATTTCCATCAGTATATTAGTAGCCTTCTCACCCTAGAGATGCCCTTCAACCATGTCATTCCCTCTTTCAGACTGGTGAGTTCCTACTTAGGCCCATTATTTTAGGAAGTGCCCATGTCATCCATGCTCACTTTCTCCCAGCTCTGTGCCTGATTCTCCTGACTTTTCCACCTTCCTCCCTTTCATATGTTGTCTTCCCCTATTAGAATATAAGCTTCTCGAGAGAGCACTCAAGTGTCTTGCAAGGGTCTTGAGTCAAATTTAAAAAGTCCTTCAAGGAGCACCAAACCCTCTTTCTTTCTCGGACCTGGTCTGATGCATTCCCACAGAAGTACTTGACACTGCTCTTACCTGTATCACTCTTTAAGAACTGTCATTTACAGGTAAGCTGACAATCTGTGTGGGTGGATGGAGTTTTCATGTGCAGAGTTCCCTACAGTGATGGAATCACAAGTCTTGACTGGACAGAAAAAAAAAAAAGAGCGCCTATGTAAAGCGGTGCATTTTGGTGACTTGCCAGTTCTGTGACTCTATAATATAACTTCTCTTTGAATTTTTCTTCCTCAGGAATGTGTATTCTGAGCAGATAAGCACTTAGCTATAGGGCTTTTGAAAGGGAAAAAAGAAGGATGAGGGACTTTCCATGTGTATCTCTCTGGAATTTTGAGATTATTCCTCTTCTCTTAATGATGAGAAATTGGTATTGCTCTATATAGCACCAGGAGGTTTCATTGCTCCTGATAATGCCTGTTTGCAGACTAGATATAAGCCCAGACTCTTCTATTTCCTTTTTTAAAAAAACGATTTCTCTCTCTCTCTCTCTCTCTCTCTCTCTTTCATTGTATAATGCAACTGTAATCTTGTTTTTCTTTCCAAGTACATAATAAACTCAACGTGTAGCTTTCAAAACTGTCCTACTTGTCTGCGTTCCTTTTAAATCTTCCTTCTCTTCTCCTCTCTGCATTTAAAAAAAAAGTTGCTTCAATGACCCTCTTTTTCTTTTTTTTTTTCCTTTTTCCCAATGGGAGAGGGGCTGGGAGGATGAGGGATGATAGAGATAGGGTAGCAAAAAATTTGAACTCTCCTGCTTCCACCCAAGAACAGAATTCCTGGGGGGCAATCCGAGCCATGGCTTCCCAGTCCTGAAGACTCACAGTTTCTGTAGGGATAGGAGTTGCCATGCTAATGTTTCTAGCTTTTCTTTATTGACCTCAGGCCCCAAGGCCCAGCTGTACCTAAGACAGGATGACCTTTCCATACTTGTGGAGGAGGGGAGGGAGGAGGGAAGTGGCTCATGAAGTTGAGAGTTACGCCCTTTTTTATATACACATCTTTACCAAACGCAACTCTACTTCTTCCAAGTGTCAGGGATTTCGCTGATGTGGATTCTCCCTCCACCAACTGCAGCTAGTCACCCCTCCATGGTTTAGCAGGTGGTCTTCATGACCTGCTGAGATCAAAAAAATTAAATCATCCCCGGGTGGCCAACGTTTTCACGATGAGCTTCTCAATTTAGTTAGGCTGGTCATTGAATAATCAGGCCATGTTGGAAGTCTACAGTTTGGGAAGACCTGTCAGAACTTGTCTTCTTATGGCCTTCAAAAACTGCAAGTCCCCTTCCCACCATGATGAGGCATCTGAGCAGGATTATAACAGAGAACAAATCTCACACTTGGACTTCACTTGACATTCTTTTGGCTAAAGCTTCTAGCTCAAGTTTAACAAACAAAGTTTAACAAACAACTTAGGCACTATATCCATCCTTGGGGTCATAGAATGTCCTTGTGGAGGATTTAAACATTCTTTTTCCTCCGCACAGACCTCTACTTTTAGTCTCTTCTTTCAGGCTCTCCTGCTTGTACTTGCTAATGCACATCTTGATCCCTTGCTTGAAAACTTTCAACAGCTCCTCATTTCCTACTAAATAAAGAACAAGCAACTTGCTCTGGCCCAAAGAGCCCTTGACAATGTGAACTTTCCAACCTCACAGGATTCTCCTGCCCCGCAGGTACTCCATTCTTCAGCAGCACTAAACAACTCACTGTCACTTCCATATGTTTCAGGCTGTATTTACTGCTTTTGTGAGGATGCCTTTCCTTATAGCTGTCTTCTGTCTCTAAGCTCATCTCCACCTTTTGACATCCCAACAATCCTTCAAGACCCAATTCGTATTGTACTCACTCACTGAAGGATCGCTGACGAAATCTATCATGCTCAGATTTCCTTCTTACCGATCTTATAGTATTTTATATTCTTCTAGTGCATATATCATATTCTTTCTTCAATACTGCACAAAAAGAGTTGTGATTTCATCAGTCAAGTAGTCAATTAGCATTTATAAGTGCTTACTATATATTGAGCACCGTGGGTACAATGTTTAAGCCTTCTGCAAGGACATTCTGTGCCTGCAGGGACAACCATAGGGTCCAAGTTTTTAGGGATGTAAAGAAAAAAATGAGAAAATCCTTGACCTCATGGAGTGTTCTATTAATGTGGAGACTTCCTTCATCAACACAGATACTACCATCTAAGGTAAGGAAGATTGTCTTTCTTACATTAGCAGTGTAAGCATGAGTGGCTCCAATTGATCAATTTCATAACCAACCTCTTGGTAATGAGCTGCTGTGATCTGAATGGTCCTAAGATGATAGCCTCCAACTGGGCTAGTACTTAACCACTTACTAGAATGGGGGTTGTTGTTCCTCCTTCATTCTCGAAGAGGACCAAGACCATCACAAGGGTGATGACTTGTGATAAATTGGATTTAAGTGAAGTAGAGCTGGCAAAGTCATCAGCCTCACCCTCTTCTCCATAGTCATGGAAGTCTAGTGGCAAGACAAAGGTTAAGACAACTGGTGATGCACTAGGTGGTATAGTGGAAAGAATGCTGGACTTGTGGAGTCAGGAAAAACAGTTCAAATTCTCCCTGATACTAGCTAGCTGTGTGATGACACAATTCACTTAATACCTCTCTCTCTCACTCTCCCCCTCCCCAGATATATCTTAAGGCATGGTAAAAATATAAGTTATTAAAACATATTTCATATATATTATAGGATCATGGAATATTAGATCTGAAAGGAAACTTAGGATATAGAATGTAAAATGTCTTAGCTAAAAGGGACAGTAGAACAGGGAAGACATAGAACTGGAGGACCAGACCTTCAGCTGCAGAATGTCAGAACTGAGAGGTATCTTAAAGATCATCTAATTTATTCTCCTTGTTTTGCAAGAGAGGAAAATGAGGCCCAGGGAGGTCACATCCTTCCTTCAAGGTCACTCACATGCATGGCATACGTGTATGTGCCTTCATAGATATCACATGTAAAACCCACATATACATTTATGTATATATACACATATATACATACACATAGAGGAAGGAAGCAAGAAAGGAAAAAAGGGAGAGGAGAGAGAAATATATATTTTCTTTTTATCTATATATGTATTATCTAGCTATCTACCTCATAGAGTTGTTGAGAGGACCAAATGAGATAATTTATGTAAAGTGCTTTGCAAACCTTAAAATGTTCTAATAATAACTAGCATTTACATAGCACTTTAAGGTTTATAAAACACTTTATACTTTATAGCTCATTTCATCTTCTCAACAACCCTAGGAGATATTTTGGTCCCCATTTTACAGAGGAGGAAACTGAGGCAAACAGGTTAAGAGGCTTGTCTAGGGTCACACAGCTAGTAAGTGTAAGAGGTCACATTTGAACTCAGGTCTACCTAACTTCAGGTCCAGTGTCCTATTCACCGTTGGCCTCCTTGAACACTGAACTGAGGGGCTGCTGGGGCCTCTGTCTGGCAGTGTGGCTGGCAATGCCACGAGGGCTGCTACTGCTGTTATCTGGATAGTTCCCAGCTCTCCCCCATCTGGGAGCAGCCATGCTGGATCACCGCAGACTCTATCTTTGGCCTATAGGCCATTATTGTCAATAGCTCAGTGGTTGCTTTTGGCCCCCACCTATAAGCTGAGGCTCATTTTTCCAGCTCTATTCTACATCTAGAATTCAGCAATGCAGTAGATATTGACTTCAGGCTTGTGACCTTATTTAAGAAGAGAATCCCTGGCAGCTTTGAAAGGAGACCATCAGGAGCTCCTGACAAGCTGCTTCAGCTTATATTCTGTCAGATCCGTCAATTAGCAACCAGGTCACATCACCATGCAGCATCTTGGGATGTTTTTGATGTGGCTTCAGCTCAGCACTACCGTGGAGCAAGCCTTATGCAATTAGTTCATTTAATTTTTAACATGTGATATCTGTGAGGGCACATATACATATGCCATGTGTATGGATGACCTTGAAGGAAGGATGTGCCCTCCCTGGGCCTCATCTTCCTCTCTTGCAAAATGATGAGACTAAATTAGATGATCTTTAAGGTGCTTCTTGGTTCTGACATTCTGCAGCTGAAGGTCCCCTCTAGTTCTGTGCCTTCCCTGTTCTACTGTCCCTTTCAGCTAAGACATTTTATGTTCCATATCTGAAGCTCTCTTTCAGATCTAATATTCCATTATTCTATAATACACATACATGTGAAGTATGTTTTAATAACTCACATTTCTATAATGCCTTAAGGTTTTTCTTTTCTGATCCCCCTTAATGCTAGTGCCTTCCTGCTGTGATTATCTCCAATTTATCCCACATATATATCTTGTTTGTATATAGTCATTTGCATGTGGTCACTCCCTTTAGATTGTGAGCTCCATGAAAGCCAAGGTTGTTTTATTTTTCTTTCTTTGCATCGTTTAGCGCAGTGCTTGGCATATAGTAGTCACTTTAATAAATTCTTGTTGGCTTTTTTTTTCACAACAACCTTGTGAGGTAGATAGTTCCATGATTATTGTCCCTATTTTACAGATAATGATAACTATAATTTAAAAATATTATTGTTCCAATTACATATAAAAAATTTTTAACGTTCGTTATTTAAAATTTTGAGTTTCAAATTCTCTCCTTCCTCACTGAGAAGGCAAATAACTATCATTTTTACATGGTGTCCCAAAAATCTTAGTGTAGCTTTAAACTATTAAAGGTTTAAAATGTACTAAGATTTTTGGGACACTTAAAAGTTTTCAAAACACTTTACATATATTATTTCATTTGATCCTCATAACAGGCCTGTGAGGTAGGTAGCTCAATGATTATTATCCCTGTTTTACAGACAATAATAATAACTATCATTTTAAAATATTTTATTTTTTCCAATTACATGTAAACATTTTTTAAGATTTGTGATTTAAAATTTTGAGTTCCAAATTCTCTCCCTTCCCTCCCCCCTCATTGAGAAAGCAAACAATTTGATATAGGTTATACATATGCAAATAATTTTAATCTTTGCGTGGTGTCCCAAAAATCTTAGTGCAGTTTAAAGATTTTAAACTGCACTAAGATTTTTGGGACACTTCAAAGTTTTCAAAACACTTTACATACATTATCTCATTTGATCCTCACAACTCTGTGAAGTAGGTACTAATCTTACCCCCATTTTAAATTTGAGGAAACAAGCTGAGAGGTTGTAACTTTCCTGGGATCATGAAACTATTGTCAAAGCCAGGATCTGAATCCAGGTCATCTCCAGTTTTCTGCCACAACACTGTGATGACAATAGTGACAATAATAAACATTCATATAGCATGGCTACTAGGTGGCTCAGTGGATAGAGGGCTGGGCCTGGAGTCAGGAAGATCTGAGTTCAAATCCAGCCTCAGACACTTACTAGCTGTGTGACCCTGGGCCAGTCATTTAACCCTGTTTGCCTCAGTTTCCTCATCTATAAAATGAGCTGGAGAAGGAAACGGCAAACCACTCCAGTATCTCTGCCAAGAAAACCCCAAATGGGGTCATGAAGAGTTGGACACAACTGAAAATTACTGAACAATAACAACGACGACAACAACTTCCTGACTTGGAATGTACTGGACAGAACACTGGAGCTGGACCCGGACCCAGAAAGATCTGGGTTGAAATCCTGTCTCAGATACTTACTAGCCATGTGAACCCATTAGGTGAGTTTTCCCCTTCTCTTTCCTGGGCCCAGGTCCCTATGCCAGTTCCCTGCAATCTACACGCCAAAACTTCTGCTCTTAGCCCACGGTCCTACCCTCCCTCCTGCCGAACCTTGGACTCTACCTGCTCCTAGGTCCCCCAGCTCTGACAAGTGAGCTTTCACCTCATCTTGCCCAAGGCTCAAGCCTTCAAACCACTTCCTCACCATCTTCTTACCATGCCACTGAGCTAGTCTCTCTTCCTCCACCTCTCCTTTTCTAACACTCCTTTATCTGTAGTCCTTCCCCCATTAGAATATAAGCTCCTTTAAAGCAGGGACTATCTCACTTGTTTGTATTTGTATTTTCATTGCTTAGCACTGTGCCTGACACATAGTATGCACTTCATACATGCTTGATCGCACTGTCCATCTGTCTGTCTATCTATCTCTGTCTGTCTCCGCCTCAACCCTACTTTTCTCATTTGTTAAATAGACATAATAATAGCACTCACCCCATAGACTGGTTGCAAGGATCAAATGAGCTAATGCATTCAAAGTGCTTCACAGACCTTAAAATACTATGTAAATGGGAGGAATTATTATATGGCCCATGTAGTTGACTGTATCTATTCTACTCTTCGATTCTTATTAGATGAGACCATGGAAATATTTACACACAAAGAAACTTAGATATATATGACATGAGTATGTTTTTATTTTTTTGTGGCTTTTTTTTTTTGGCTGGACAATCTGGTTAAGTGACTTGCCCAAGGTCACACAGCTAGTATGTGTCAAGTGTCTGAGGCTGGATTTGAACTCAGGTCCTCCCGACTCCAACGCCAGTGCTGTATCCACTGTACCACCTAGCTGCCCCATGAGTATGTTTTTAAATGAACTTTCAAGACTTGTTCTTTAAAAATAAAAGGATTTTTAACGCCCTATTTCATTGCTTTAATGTTGCACATTTATCAAAGTCAAATGAAATCTCAATTAGTAAATAAAAACATGAAAATATACTGGTGGCAACTGTCCTTCCTCCTCATGGGCTTTTAAATCTTGCTTTTTGGAACTCCTCTACTGATCCAAAGATAAGATTCCCTAGGAACAAAGTGCTTTTACAGCTTTAAGTGAGGGGGAGTAAGATGCCAAACTGGATTTTTCCTGGGCAGTAAATGGTTTGCCTTCAGACTTTAGGGGCCACCCAGAGCAATGGTGTCCAATTCAAATAAAATGGGGCCCACTACTCCATATATAATTATCCCTGCAGATGGCATATTGACTGTTATCTATGCTTTATTCTATTTTTATTTATTTTCTTAAATATTTCCCAATTATATTTTCATTTAGCTCAGCTTCACTCAGGAGTGGTGCAGGCTGTGTTTGATACCTCTGGTTTAGATTACCAACCCTACTCAATCCCTTCTTCAATATCCCTCACAAGGAATAGGCTGAGAATGGATTAAGATTAAGAGAGGCAATGAAATGCAGAGACAAATGTAGGGCTGGGAATCAAGGGCTCTGGGTTTAAGTCCTTCAACTGCTACATCGCTTCGCATAGTTGGGAAAGTCACTTCATCTCTGTGGGTGTCAGTTTCTTCATCTGTAAAGTGAGACCGGGTAGCTAGGTAGCACAGTGGATAGAGTGCTGGGCCTGGCTGGAGTCAAGAAGAGCTGAGTTCAAATACGGCCTGAGACACTTACTAGCTGTGTGACCCTGGGCAAGCCACTTAACCCTGTTTGCCCTAATTTCCCCATCTGTAAAATGAACTGGAGAAGAAAATGGCAAACAACTCTTCCAAGAAAACTTCAAATGGGATCGCAGAATCAGACACAATTGAGATGAATCAACAACAACAACAAAAGTGAGACCGTTAGACAATATGATCTCTAAGGTATGGTGGAGCTCTAAGATGTATGTCTGTATGGGATATCCCTCTCAGGGCTACATTGATACATTATGTTGGTAGTCTCTTCATTGGTGCAGATGGCAACTCATCCTTGCCTTCTCATGCTGTTTGATGTTTGTTCAAGTACCACCATCTAGCCTCCACAGCAGATCTACTCCGTACTCCAGGAGCCCTTCCTCACTTCTCTTTTGATATTTTATGGATACCAGTCTGGTTTTTGTAATTGATGTTATTCAGTTTCATTCGTGTCTAATTCTTGGTGACCCCATTTGGGGTTTTCTTGGAAAAGATACTGGAATAGTTCCTTTTTCATTTCCTTCTTCAGCTCGTTGTACAGATAAGGAAACTGAAGCAAACAGGGTTAAGTGACTTTCCCAGGGTTATACAGCTAGTAAGTGTCCGAGGCCAGATTTGAACTCATGAAGATGTCTTCCTGACTCCAGGTCTGGCACTCTATCCACTGTACCACCTAGCTGCCCTGACTCTACTTAGACCCATCATTTTTTTCTCTGTTGCACTTTAGATGACCTGTGATTTTGATTCTTATGAAATTTTGGTGGTTCATGATATAGACATACAAAACCACAGGGAGAATATGGATATTTAAAAATGAGCTTTTGTGCCTGGGAGTAGCTTGCAATCCCTGAAAGCATAGCGCATTTTATAAAATGCAATCTAGTCCATTTTCTTCCTCCTAGTCAATTTTTTTCCTAAGTAGGTCGCTGTCTCCATGCAGCGCCTGGCCAAGATTTATGTTCCAATGCAGTAACTCAATGGAATGTTGATCTAATTAACTGCCTATTATAATCTGATCAATATGTGTTCTCCACCCACATTTTTTTACCTATGTAGATTGCTAGGCTGATGTCTTTTGAGTCTTCGTGAATCTCATTGAAAAGGCCCTGCAAATATTCCAGGGTTCAGCACAATGAACACAATGTCCTCTGCAAACGGGAACTTCTGGAGAAACTCACTCACTATATAAGAAATCTTGTACTCCTTGCTATTCATGCTTGTTGACTTGCTTTCTTGAAACTGACAAACAACAAATATCATGGGATCTTGTATCCTCTGTATCTCTCAGTCAAATGAGTGACTGTGAAGTGAAGCTTACCTATTTCTGTTTCATATTTTCATCAAGGATTTTTCCAATGTATCTACAGACAATTTTCAAACATTTTCTAGAGCTGGAAAATCTGGACAAAAGGGTTAGCAGTTAATGATATCTTCTTAGCCACGTTTTGGGGTTAACAGTATCATCTAAGCTCTCTTCCATTATTTTGGATTTTTCTCTTTAAGGTAGCCTTGAATATCAATTCCTAAATGCCTTTAAAATCATGTTACCGGGGCAGCTAGGTGGCATAGTGGATAGAGTACCAGCCCTGAAGTCAGAAGGACCTGAGTTCAAACCTGGCCTCAGACCAAACACTTGACACTTACTAGCTGTGTGACTCTGGGCAAGTCACTTAACCCCAATTGCCTAAAAAAAACAAAAAACAAAAAAATCATGTTACCTCCCGCAAGGATCACTTTGTATGCTTCTGGTCAGGTCCACTTGCTCTTCCTGACATCATTTTCTTGATAACGCATCTTTTACTTCTTCATGTAGGATGTTGGGTAATGAGATGATAGTGTTCAAATGTGATGGTTCCAAAGTTGTCAAAGATAAGATTACTGTAGAAACACGGGCAGTCCTGTTCTGTTTCACATCAATATGTTTTCCTTTTAGTTTTATTTATAAATGTTCTTGGTATGATGTGATTTTGTTTCATCCCACACCAAGCTTTCCAGAGGTTCATTTTCCTTTCCATTACTCCCCCCCCATATCCCCATTTTGTGAAGTAATAGTTCTCGTTATTTTCTTTTGTTCTTTTGTCCTCCTTAATGTTTTGCAGATGAACATGTATTCTAAATACGTGTCTTGGCCATTACATTTCTCCATTGGAAATATCATATTTGTTGACTAAGGTAGTTCCTGTGGTCCTTTAGCTTCTTTATTGTGGAGATTATTTTATGTCAGTTAAAATTCTCTAGGAAATGGCAATAATCAGAGTGAATATCTTCACTTTTATCCATATCCATTTTGGAGTAAGCTATATAAGCCTTTGATATCTCTTAATTCTTAATAATCTTGAACTACCTACACCAACATATTTTTCTATTTTCTCTTGTGCCTTCTTTTGTATTGAAGTGATCGTATATGTTGACTTGGTTTAGGGCCAAGGTTCTTAACCTTATCTTGTGTCATAGACCCTTTAAGATAATCTGGTGAAGACTATAAACCCTTTCTAAGAATAACATTTTTAAATACATAAAATAAATACCTGGGATTACAGAAGAAACCAATTATATTGAAATAAAGATGTATTTTTTTCCCATCCAAGTTCACTGACCCCTTGGTTTAGAGAATCTTGTCCAGCTTTTCATAGAATTTCTCTGCTTTTTTATCTTCTGCAACAGTTGTTAATGTGTAAGCTGTAGTTATCTTCACGGAGGCCCCTTGCCACCTCTGTCGATACGTCCAAGTAAGAGGACCAAGTATGTCATGAAATGATATTTCTTGTCACACTTGGGTGTACAATGAAATCAACTGAACCAACAATTTAGCGATTTCTTTGAGGAGTAAATGTGAGCAATTTTTCCATTTCTGTGCAATTTTATATCTAGTTTCATTTATGGCAAGAATGACAATATGGACAGAATTCATTCAGTCAATAACATATCAGTTTATAATACCAACAGTTAAATTCATGTTTATAAACTATTTGAAAAGTACCCTCTGCCCCACTTGCCCCTATCATTGTAGAAATGAAAGGGACCCTAAAAGGACTTAGGACAATTTTGTATTTTATCAGGACAGTTTTATTGCATAGGTTTTATTAATTTTGCCATGGCTAAAGAATTTAACATCAAGTGTCCAGGTGATGAGCTTTGTCATACCTAGTGAAGCATCAGGCAGCAGACACAAGTCTATTGATGGAATAGACTTAGTTTCCTCATTTGTAAAATGAAGCAATTGGATCTGATGATCTCAAAGTCCCTTCCATTTCTGCTTTATTTCATTTTTTTTTAATCTTTTCCATTTCTAAATTATATAGTCAGGAAATTTGTAGCTTTGAGTAGGTCATTTTCTCTCTCTGGGTCTCACTTTCCTTATGTAAACTGAATGAGCAGGACCTTTAAGGTTCCTTCCTAGCTCCGAAATCCTTAATGCATGAATTAAACCCAGGCCTTCTGAGTGTTTTTTCATTACTGTTTGTGACTATATCACATTGCCCGCTTTCTTACTCGGAATATGTTTAATGTTTAAAAATATCTTTTTATGACTGTAATGCTCAAAAACACTTTTAAAATAAATATTGAGAAAAAATTAAATGCTGGAGTCTCATGTTGTCCTGCAAATCCACCCCCACTAGCTCTCAGTCCAACCCCTATCACCATGCAGACTGGGTCTGGTTCTAAACAAAAGGCTCTTTCATTCGCTTTGCAACTTTTAAAAGGAGTGTTAGTTTGACATTGAACAGCGTATTAAGTGTTGAATAAGACCAATTCTTATTTGGCAGAAAACAATACAAGTATAGTATCATTAGCAACTTATGACATTTCAGTCCTTAGTTAATTAGCCAACAAACTAACAAATGAACCTGAAACGGAAAATGTGTGGGTAATGGATTAATCAGATCGAATTCTCAGGAGTCAGCAGGGCCCCCAACCCTGGCCAAGTCATTGAGGGGGTTACTGTTGTTTATATAAGGGTGCTAGGAACTAAAAATAGAAAGAAATCATGTACTTTAAACAACCTTACTACCAAAATGTAGTCTGGGTCACTTAATGTTTCTAGCTTTAAGGGAAATAAACTGAGCAATCGTTCATCCATCTACTCATTCTTCCATCTATTCATCATTATATTCAATTATTTATTCATTCTTTCATTAGTCTGTTCATCATTTCATGAATTCGTTCATTCAGCAAATATTCTTTGAGTTGGAGTCAGGCCTCAGCTAAGTACACTGACAGGGATATGAGACATATAAGACACAGGTTTTCCTATCCTGAGTCTCTCCCTCCTCCCCATGTATCAGAATAATCATTCTAATGCAGAGTTCTGATCATAACATTCCTTTGTTGAAGAATTTCCAGTGGTTCCTGATTACCTCCAGAATAAAGTCCAGACTCCTCTCAGCCTGGCATTCAAGGCTCTCCACACCTACACTTTCACTAGAAGACCACACTACTGCCCCCCTTCACTATTATATTATCTATTGGATTACTTGCTATTTCCCAAATATGAATGAAAGCATAGATTAATGAACAAATGGACTAACATATCTGACAAGAGGTCATCAGGTCTTTGCCTGAAGAACTGGTATGGAGAGGGATGCACTAGTTCACGAAGCAACCAATTCTATTTTTGTTGTTGTTTGGTCACTTTTTGGTCATGTCCAACTCTATGAGATCCTATTTGGGGTTTTCTTGGCAAAGATGCTGGAGTGGTTGGCCATTTCCTTCTCCAGCTCATTTTACAGATGAAGAAACTGAGACAAATGAGGTCACACAGCTTGTAAGTGTCTGAGCCTGGATTTGACCTCGGGTTTTCCTGACTCCAGGCCCATTGCTCTATCCACTGTACCATCTAGGTGCCCATTCTACTTTTGGATAATCCTAATTGCTAGGAATGTTTCTATCCATCACGTCTAAATCTGTCTTTCTGGAACTTCCAAACCATTGTTCCCAGACTTATCCTTTGAGGCCATGTAAAACAAATCTAATCCCTCTTTCACAAGTCTGCTTTCAAACAGTTGAAGATAGTTAACTATATCCTTGATTCTTCAAGCTAAATAAGACCAGTACCTTCAGTTTCTCCTTATTTGCCATGGCCTCAAGGTTGGCCCTTCACAATTTTTATCACACTCCTTAAGATGGTTTCTAGGTGATCAATGTATTTTATAAAACCTGATGCCTAGACCTCAGCACAACAGTCCAGATGTAACCTCACCAGGGCAGTGTATGCAGAGAATATCACTTCCCTGGATTTGGATACCATATTTTTCTTAATGCAGCCTAAGATTACATTAGCTTTTTTGGTTGCCATATTATTCTACTGACTCTTATTGAACTTGCAATACATTAGATCCTTAAATTTTTTTTCTTTTTTGAGAAACAATATAGTCACATCTTTCCTTCTTATACTCTTCAGATTTAGTCTCAACCAAAACTTTATTTTTAAAAAAACTTTCATGTAAAACTTTAATTATTCTAGCTAAACTTAACCCCATCAGATTCAACCCAATATTATGGGTTGTCAAGATCTTTTTGGGTCCTGATTCTGTCATCCAATGTGTTAGCTATCCCTTTTGGCTTTGTGTTATACAAAAATCTGATAAGCAAGCCATCTATATTTTTATTCTAGTCATTGATATATCCAACAACACAGAGACTGCCTTCTAAGGTGACATTGAATCACTGATGACTACTCTGTGTTTGACCATTCAACCAACTGTGACTCTGCCTATGCTATTATTTAGCCAGATTTCTCTCTATCTTGTCTACAAAAGCAGCATGAGATATTTTGTCAAATGCTTTGCCAAAATATAGGTAAACCATAGCATTCCCATGATTGAACAGTCTAGTGACCTTGTCCAAAAAAAAAAATTGAGATAGTATGGCTTTTTTTTTTTAATAAACCATTCTGGCACTTTGAGATTACCACATCCATTTCTACATGTTCTCAAACCATCTTTAATAATATATTCTAGAATTTCCCCAGGAAATGAAATCAAGCTCACTGGCCTATAGTTTATAGATTCTTTTATGCTTCCTGTTTAGAAAATGGGGATAGCATATGCCCTTCTGCAGTTCCGCAACATTTCTCCTGTTCTCTGCAATCTTTGAGAGATCACTGACACCGGCTCAGCAATAACATCTGCCAGTTCTTTCATTACTTTTTAATCTAGCTTATCTGAGCTTGAGACTTGAACTCATTAAGGGTAGCTGGGTGCTGTTTATCTCCCTACTCATCTTAGGTTTCGATTCTTTCCTTTCCATTCCAAAAGTCAATCTGCTTGGCAGAGAAAACAGAAACAAGAATTAAACAGCTCTGCTTCATCACTGTAGTCCAGTATCCTCGTCCCATTCACAGCCCTTTCTATCTCTTCTTTGACCCCTCTTTTTCCCTTAGTTCAGGGCACCCCACCTCCAAACCTCAAACTCTCTTCGTTGTCTGTAGCTGGTCTCAGATCATTCTAAGATTTAGAACTGTGCAACATTTATGTATTCATCCTCACTTACTTGCCCTTGCTTCTATCACCTTTCTGTATATATCCTTAAAAAACAAAAATCTGTTCTCTGTGGTAACTAACTGATCATATACATGGGCAGTTCTCTCTTTTTTGGTGAGATTTGTGAGACTCTAAGCCAGGGGTTCTAACCTTTTTCGTAAGTGTAGTGGACCCCTTTGGTGGTCTGGTGGAGTCTATAGGCCCCCCCTTTCAGAATAGTATTTTTAAATAATTGAAGGAAATGCTAAATTAAGGACCCCTGCTCAAAACAAACATTTGTAGAATCACTCTGGCCTTATCCTATCATCCAGGAGTTCTTACCCCTTTTTTTGGTGTGTGTCTTTTGGCAGTCTGGTGAAGCCTATGGACCCCTTCTCAGAGTTATGTTTTTAAATGCATAAAATAAAATATACAGAATTACAAAGAAATCTAGTATATCAAAATACACTTATTAAGGGACGGCTAACATAATGGATGACTGAATAAGGATACAAAGAGATCTATTGTGCTAAATCTAATGAGATTAAATTTAATAGAAATACCTAAAGTTTTACATATAGTTTAAAAAAGTTAATTTTGGGTTATGACTATATCTGGAGTATTGTACAAAGCATAAGATGGGAAAGATGTGACTAAATTTTTTCTCTGAAATGCCAGGTCAAGAACCTCTGTGTTTATATACAGCTCATATCACAATATAGTTATTTATCTGTATACCTGTTTTATCACTTGTATTAAATTGTGAGTTCCATAAAAATAGGGATTGTGTCTTACTTATCTTTGTCTCTTCTTCCTCCCTGAACTAGCTCTTTTGATATCTCCCAGTGCTCTGCACGTACTTAATCAAACACTGATGATTAATCAAGGCTGGTTGCATGAATGAATAACTTCTAGGAAGTCACAGTGTATTTGCATGAAACAGCAAAGATCTGCAGATCAGGCAAGGTGATATTGCAGGTCAGG
The DNA here is from genome assembly GCF_900497805.2 of Vombatus ursinus. NCBI lineage: Eukaryota > Metazoa > Chordata > Mammalia > Diprotodontia > Vombatidae > Vombatus > Vombatus ursinus. The sequence goes on along the minus strand of NW_020953949.1, from coordinate 3,341,981 downwards.
TATTAGCATGAATGGTCCAGAAAGTTCATGTGAAGGCTTGAATGGGTGGGTAAGGCTTCATGGAGGAGGCAGAACTGGAGTTGGGTTTTGAATCAAAAGATGCAATGGAGTTGGCTACATGGAAGGGAGAAAAGTTAATGGCATTGAAGTGAGTGTTTCATGCTCAGGGGACAGTAATGAAACTGGATTCACGATGGTGCCAGGTTTTCATCTTCTTACCTTTAGGATTACAGGTCAGAAGTGACTGGCACAGAATATGATTGGAATTTAGAGCTAGAAGGGACCTTAGAGGTCACCTGCCCAACCGAAGTCCTACCTAATCCAAATTATTTTATTTCTTTCATTATTGTTATGAATTTGATGAACATAAGCATTTCCTTTAACAGAAAAAAGGATTGCATTTGATACTATAAACCTCTATTACAAATAACTTGCTTTTTAAAAGTCTATATTTTAAAAAGTTTATATTAAAAGTCAATATTAAGTTTGAAATGCCAACTCCTTAATCATAGAGATGAAGAAACTGAGGCTGAGAAAAATGCAGCTACTTGCCCAAGATTACACAGTAACTAGTAGAGCCTGGATTCAAATGCAGTTCTCTCACATGCTCCCTCAAAATACAGACTATTGTCTTGCCCTCCTGGTCACTTGATGTCTGGTCTTAATGACTTCTTGTCACACGGGTCCTCATTAACCAGCTAGCTAGACTGCTGCGGTAACAGATCTTCCCACCTCCACCCTTTCCCCTTCATCTAGCAAATGAGATAATGTTTGTAAGGTGCTTAGCACAATGTCTGGCACATAGTAGGTGCTTAATAAATGCTTATTGTACAGTACTATATTGTCTCTACAATGTGATAGTTTCATATGCTTTCCTTAACCTTCTCTGTGGCTCTGATTCCACCTGCGTCTCCATTCTGGCTTTCCATGTTTGTCTCTCCTGTTTGTCTGGCCTGCTCTGGTAAACTCAGCTAGTATTTGGTTTATGCTTCTGCCCACTCTTTGGAGTTGATGTTTTTGGCTTCCTCCCCAGCTCTCTCCTTATTCTGCAAGATTTCCCATTGAGGTCTTTGGCACATAGGAACTTCTCGCAGGGACTCCCAAATCCGCCCAGCTGCAGCTGCAGCTGCTGGCCATTAACTCCTCACCACCCATTACATTTTAGTTGTCCTTTCACAGGAGGGAATGGTGGCTGAAAAAATAAGGCAGGAAAGGTAGGTTATGGCCAGAATGTTTTAGTTTTTAAACTAAAAAACTGGCCTTTATTAGGCAATGAGAAGCTATTAAAGTGTTCTTTGAAGACTAACTAGTTACATGATGAAATCAGTTGTTTTAGGAAGGTTAGTATAGATTATAAACTCCTTTAGGGCGAGAGATGGGTTACTTTTCATTTATGTATTCTTGGCAACCTATCACAGCACATAGGAGTATGGTAATTCACAATTATATAGAACTTAAAGGTTTACAAAAAGCTTTCCTCACGACAACCCTTTAAGTTATATAAGCATTTTTATTCTCATTTTATAGTTGAGGCCCAGTGTGGTTATTTGCCCACAATGGCATAGGTCATAATCATCTGAGGTGGAATTCAAACCTAGATCAACTACTGACTTCAAGTCCTTACCTTCCACTATGCCAAAAATTAGCAACATAGATAAACAATATACCAGGGTGTGGGTAGGTAAGTGGTACAGTGGATAGAGTGCTGGGCCTAGAGTCTGGTAGACCTATCTTCCTGAGTTCAAATCTGGCCTCAGACACTTACTATTAGCTGTGTGGCCTTGGAGAAGTCACTTAACCCTGTTGGCCTCAGCTTCCTCATCTGTAAAATGAGTTGGAGAAAGATGTGGCAAACCACTTTAGTTTCTTTGACAAGAAAACCCCAAAAGGGATCATGAAGAGTTGTACACAACTGAACAACAACAACAACAGCATTAAGGCTTGGGAAGAAATTGCTATAGCCACAAGGAGACTTATAGGCTTACCTGGATGTAAAAATATGCCAAGACTGATCAGTTTCACTTTCCTTTAAACCTTTCAGAACTGATCACTGACAGACTTGGCTACCATATTCAATAGAAGTATGAAGTTCTTCATTAAGCTCTTCAAATGAATTTAAGATAAATCATCCTCAAAAGAATTACAAACTATTTCCTAGCATACCCTTCCCCTTCTCCCTCCAAGAATCACTCTTTATAACACAAACTAAAAAAGAGGGGGAAAAGGAACATATGGAATAATGCTCCAGATCACCAATAATAAAAGAAATGCAAATGAGAATAACTCTAAGGTTTTATCTCATATCCAGCAAATTGGCAAAGATACCAAAAGATGGCAAGAGTTAGTGTTGGAGGAACTGAAGAAAGATGAGCACACCAGTGCATTATTGGTGGAGCTGTGAATTGTTCCAACCACTCTGGAAAGCAATTTGTAATTATTCAAAGAAAGTGACTAAAATGTCCATACCCTTTGACCCAGAGATCCGATTGCTAAACATATACTCCAAGGAGGTCACTGATAAAAAAGAAAGGACTCATAGATATCTTAACACTTTGGTGTAGTAGTCAAAACACTTTGGCTACTACAAAAGGTGCTATGTAGCACTCTTTTTTTTTTTTTTAAGTAGCAAAGAACTGGAAACAAAGTATATGCCTATCAACTGGAAAATGGCTAAACAAGTTGTGGCAGACAAATGAAATTGTGCTGTAAGAAATTATGAATATGGTGAATATAGAGAAATATGGGCAGACATATGAACTGATACAAAATGAAGAAAGAAAAACCAGGAAAACACTATGCCAATGACAACAATGTAAATGGAAAAAACAATGAAATAATCAAAATTGAATGCTATAAAATTATAATGACCACTTATCTCCAAAGAAGAGATAAAAGAAGATTGTTCTTCTTTGCAGAGTCAGGAGACTCTGGATTGTGGAACACTGCAGAGAATGCCAGATTTTTTCATTGTGTTGGTTAGTTTTGCTAAATTTTCTCTTGTTCCTTTAAAAATTTTTTTTTTTGTTATAAAGAGTGACTCTGGGAGGAGGAAGGGGGAAGAGTACACTGAGACATGCACATGTTGTAAAAACAGAAGACATCAATAAAATGTGTTTTAAAATGATTAATGAACAAATTTCAAAATAAATTCTTGTTGGCCATCACTGGCCCTAACACAGCTGTTTTCCACTCAGGCTGTTCAAAGATGTGCCATTGCGTTAGGGAATATCCCAAATTATTATCATAATCATTATAGCATTTATGTAGCACCTACTAGGGGCCTGGTACTATGCTACATACTTTACAAATATTATCTCATTTGATCCTCGCAACAATCCTGAGAGGTAGATTATTATTATCATTCCCATTTTACAATTGAGAAAACAGAATGGAAGTTAAGTTGCTTGGGTCACACAGTTGGGAAGCGTCTAAAGCTGGATTTGAACTCAGGTCTTCCTAACTCCTGATAACAGGCCCGGTGTTTTATCTACTGTGCCACCTGGCTGCAAAGCATGTGGGAGATTAGGAGAGTGGGGCCAACTCTGAATTCCCCAGCTTGAAAACCTGTAGGTGCTCCTTGCTCAGAATATAACAGATTGCTGGACTAACCCTTCCCTTGGCCTGTCTTGCTCCCAATTTTTGCTAATTCCTCCTTTGTCCTATTAATCTGATTTTGTCTCTGTCCTCAAGTCCTTAATTTAATTAGTTTTTTCAATCTAATTTTTAAATGAGAAATATCCTTCTCTCCCTCCCATCTATCCCCTTCATTTCAATTCAATTGAAGAAATATTTATTAAGACCCTACCATGTGTGAAACACTGTGCTGGGTGCCAGGAATACAAAGATCAAAATGAAACAGTTCCTGCCATCAAGGGATTTATATTCCACTGGGGGTAAACAAGTGGTGCATGGATAAGTAAATCCAAGATAATTTAGGGAGAAGTCACTAACAACTAAGGGGTAACCCGCAAAGAAGTTGGTAGATGAGCTGATTGTTGAAGGAAATTACAGATTCTGAGAGGCAGAAATGAGGAGGGAGTGCTTTCCCAGGTCTGGGGGATAGCTTATGCAAAGGCTTGGAAGATGCAATATCAAATTCAGGGAACAGCACATAGACTAGCTCGACTGGGTCATCAGTCTTCTTTCAGAACGAAGGATGCACAGCAAGAGTATATGGAGGGGAATTATAGGAATGATAGGAAATGAGGCTGGAAAGGTAGGTGGGAGCCAGGTTCTTGAAAGTTTTAAGTGCCAGGCTGAGGAATTTATATCTCCTCTTAAAGAGAATATGGAGTCACTAAAGATTTTTTAGCAAGAGAGTGATGTGGTCAGTCCTGTGTCTTATGAATATTAATTTGGCAGTTGTATGGAGGATGGATTGGAGAGGGAGAGAGAGGGGAATCAAGGAGACCAATTAGAAATCTGTAGTAGCGTAGATGAGAAGTGCTACCTTGCTTTTGACTATTTCATGACATCACACAGATCTACCCTTTTCCTCTGACCTTTTTACTCTATTAATTGCCTCATTGCCTGTTGTTGAATTAAAGATCAGCCCCAGTCCCTGATCCTACCCTCAGTAACATGCCCTGAACCTTTCAGATAGCATTCTGGAAGCCTTCTGACTTCTCCACAGCATGAACCTGCCCTTATCCCTGCTCCTGAGACAGAACCAGTTCGGAGAGTGTGGTATAGCAGAGAAAGTCAGTCTTCCTAAGAGTGTCCACAGGATCATATATTTAGAGTGAGAAGGGCCCTGAGAGATCATCTAGTTCAACCTCTTAATTTTACTGATGAGGAAACTGAGTCAGAGAGGTTCAGTGGCTTGCTAAGTTCACATAGGTACTAAGTAGGAAAGCCAAGATTTGAACCCAAGTCTTCTGATTTCAGGTCCATACTCTCTCTACCTTACCATGTACCATTTTTCTCTCCCGTCACTGAGGTTGCTGTAGGGATACAAGTTATTCCTAAGTGTGGTTACTTCCCAAAAAACTTTCTCCAATCAGTAGGGAAGGCTCCATAGAGGTGGTCCAGATAACCAACCTCCTTGGAGTCACTAGCTGGACCTAGATAGATTAAACCAAGGGGCCTCTGAGGGTGGGGAGTATATAAAGATGGTCAAGTCATGATCTTTAGCTTACCCACCTCTTTCAGTTAGAAATTCCCTTCTCTGATAAGAGGAATGACAGAAACCAAGCCCTGAACTCGTACTGGAAATTACTTAGGGAAGCGAATATGCAAAAATTCTCTCCAAAAAATAACTATGACAGAGATGGGAACATAGAACATGAGGTCTTACAGATCCACTGGAGGAACCTGGTAAAAGATAGTGATATTACTCTATGTATTTCTTCAATGGATATCTACTATGAGTCAGGTGTGCTTCTGTGGCCTCTGATCTGTACCTCAGTATAATTTTGTGTCCAGGATAGGTCGACTCAACAAAGTGGGATGAATTACTGTGTTTATTTCACTGTGGTATTACTCATCATGCTTCCAAGTGACCAAAACCCTGTTTGTTTGGGTTTAATGAGCATGTGATTTCTGTCCTGTCCAGTTCTGGAAAGGATATATCAGCCATCTGCAGACTTCTTGTAATACAATATGGAGAAGACTGTAGATTCTTAACAAAGAAATATCAGTGAAGATGATAGAGGGGTTCTAGAACTGAGGGGCTCATGGAGATTGGTCTCAAGATATTCTCCTAAGGGCAGGGAACAGGTTGGGAAGAGTTGTTGATGAAGACAGGAAATCTGATCTGTTCCCATGAGGGCTATTACTATGCAAGGACACCCACTTCTACCTATGGGTTTCATACAATGAATAGACACTGGCAGTACCTTAGAACAGTACTTTAAGAGCCCACTTGGAGCCAGATTTCATGAATGGGAGCTATCATTGTAATCTGCTTGTCATGGGCCAGCTTTCTAGTTCCTTTCTGCTATTCATAGACAAGGACTAGACTATTCCTAGGATCTCCATTCTTCAAGGAACTCATCGTGTTCTCCTGCTTATGCTAGCAGCCTGTACCAATTAAACTCTAGTTACAGAGCTCTGTCCTTTGAGGAAGAGAGTGAAATTTTGTCATGGAGAAGGACAGTATACTGTATGTATAGGATGTTTCTGAGTGGCTTTATCTATATGCTGGTGAACTTTGTATTGTTTTATGTTCTAAGTGAAGTCTTGGATGCTGTACATTGTTCAACTGCCTGATATCCTAGACCAAGGGTCCTTAACCTGGGGTTCTTCAAGGGATTTATGAAATTGAGTGGGAAAAATTATATCTTTATTTCAATATGATTGGTTTTGTTTGTAATCTGATGGATTATATTTTATGTTTTTAAAAATATCCTGGGAAGGGGTCCATAGACTTCACTAGACTCCCAAAGGGTTCCATGACACCACAAAGATTAAGGATCCCTAACTTAGACACAGAGAATAGCAAAAGGACCTGGAAATGATGGATGTAACAAAACCAGGAAAGCCATATCATTGCTAGCACTTTCTAGACATTTTATCTTCCTTAGGACATGATCAAAATCATAGTTCTTGTAACCTGGGCACAAGCAGGCAAACCAAATCACCAGTACTAGGGTATTCTTGCTGCTGAGTGATTCTTTTAGGCTAGCTGTTTTTCTTTCTTTTGGCAATCAGGAGTAAGTGACTTACCCAGAGTCACATAGCTAGTACATGGCTGAGGCTAGATTTGAACTCAGGGCCTCCTGACTCTAGGGCCAGTGCTCCACTGTTCCACCTAGCTGCCAATAGCTGTCTTTCCTGTTTGGAGGAAGTAATGATTTTCTTTCCTCATCACAAACCTACCCATTTCTTACTCTGTCCCAATGTTTGACATGTATTGGGGAGGAGTGGAGAGGAAAGGGAGAGCACAGTTTACTAAGCACACCTAGTTTTATTTATTGTGTTCATTGTTTGCCAAATACTAAGGCATCTGCATCAGGGGCATGTCGGTTATGCATTGCCGATAGATAGATCCATTCACTCCAGTCCAGTTCCCTCTGTTCTCATCTGCCTCTCACCCCGCTCTGTCCCCACCATGGGCTATGAATTCTTCAGGGAAATTTTATTTTTGTACTCTTAAAACATCCAGCTGGAAAGAATACTGAAATGACTGAAGGAACAGCAACTTCAATTGGGTGTATTGCAAAGGGTCTACCCAGCATCACTATTAAGAAACAGCATCCAGGCTGATGAAAACAGAGCTGGGGTTAAATATTCCATCAGCTCTTGAGCTGCTAATAAATTCTTGGCAGAATTTTACCTAAGGAAAACAGAAGTCATTTCAAAGATTGAATTGAGGAGAAAACTCTCCGACTTGAAATATTCAGGCCTGGTTAATATCACACCATTACTATACCATTCTGTTCTCCAAAGAACTCAAAAGTTTGGTGGAAAATATCTGACCCTTCCTCACAACATTCTTGGGACGAAGGAATGGGGAATAGTGTTAGATATCTAATGTCATACATGTAGAAAAATGGATCGTAAAATCTCAGGAGTTAGATAGGAGCTTAAAGGTCATCTGGCGCAACTTCCTAACTCAAGAAGGAATATTCTCTATAGCATTCTTGCAGGTAGTAATACAACTTTGCCTGAATACTTCCAGTGATAAGAACCTCACTATCTACCAAGGTGGCCCATTTATTTCACTGTCGACTTGTTTTAACGTTTAACTTTTTTAACTTGCTTTAACTTTAACTGCCTTATACTGAACTGGAATCTGCTCCCTGTAACTTCCACCAGAAGGCTGTACTTCTCTCCAAAGCTGTGGTAGTTGGATAAATCTGTGGCTGGCTAGCCATTCTTGTGACACCTTCTCCTTCTGTCTAGTATTGTGTACAACTCTTTGTGACCCCGTGGACCTCACTATGCCAATACTGTCTGTCCATGGGGTTTTCTTGGCAAAGATGCTGGAATGGCTTGCCATTTCCTTCTCTGGTGGATTAAGGCAAACAGAGGTTAAGTGACTTGCCCAGGCTTACATAGAGTAAGTATCTTGAACTCAGGTCTTCCTGACTTCAGGCTCAGTGCTCTATCCACTGAGCCACCTAGCTGCCTAGTAAACTCTTCTCACCTTTTCTGGAAACTGAGCTGCTAAAATCATCTGAGCCCCTTGAAGTCTTGCTAATTGGCATTTCTCTGCATATTGGATTAGAGGTGGGAGACCAATCAGACTGGTCTGAGGAAGATCTTGCCCCTCCCTATGGAACACCTGACCCTAAACAAATTGTAATATATAAACATAATGGAACATTCCTGTGCCATGAGACATGATAACTGTAATGAACCCAGAGAAGCATGTGAAGATTTTTATGAACTGATTCAAAATGAAGTAAGTAGAACCAGGACTACAATATACACAATGACGATAATTATGTAAATAAAAAGAATGATGGCAACAAAGCAATTGAAACCAAATACTGTGAAATAATAATCACCAAGCTTGGCCTCAAAGAAGAGAAGGGAGATGCTACCACCCCACCTCTCCCCACCTTGCTTCTTTGCAGAGATGGAGGATCACAAGAGTGAAATACTATATAATGTTGACTTTTATGAGCATTTTGGTTGGTTTTGCTGAACTCTTAAAAAATTTTTTATTATGAAGGATGACTCTCCAGGAGGAGTTGGAGGAGGGATACAGTGGAAATGTAAGTGATATAAAAACAAAAGACATTAATATAAATTTATTATTAAAAATCACCTGGTCCTCCTTCACATGCCTGAGCAGCTTTGTTGGGTGAGACAACCCAAGTGTTAGAACATGGCATAACCTCGGTGTTGGTTCAGAGAGAGGTTCTTGCTTCCCTTGCTGATCCCTTTTCTCTTGCTGACAGAAGATCATTTCATCTGAGTCCTAGATACCTCCTCCCTGCTCCCCCATCCACCACCCCCTTTGGCTGAATCATAGATGTAACCTGCTCGTTTGGACACCTGACAGTAGCCTTTCTTTACTAGTATCATATGAGTGTGCTCCCTTTCTCATGGGAGTCTCAAGTTAAGTGCATTTCCTTATATGAGTCAAAACATGCCAAATAAAGACTTTTTGCTTTCAACGTTTACTGCATGGTCTATCACATCTGTGAAAATCTCTAAGTTTCCCCCAAACTAATTACAATGAACTGAGGTAGGAGCCAAATAGAATAAGATTAATCCATCTTCTATATGATAACCCTTCAGATATTTAATAATAGTTGATATTGACATAGTACTTTAAGATCTGAAAGCACTTTTCAAACATCTCATTTGAGCCTCACAATTTTGTGAAATAAGTACTATGGGAAATATCCCCATTTTATAGATGAAAAAACAGAATCAGAGGGGTTAAGTGACTTGCTCATTGTTACACAGTAAATATCAGAGGCTACTATATCATTAAACTATTCTGTCTCTAAAGGAAATAATTTTGTTCTCTAGGCTAAACATCCTCTTTTTTTTTTTCTGCCTACCGTCTCATATGACATGGTTTCTAGACTTTTCCCTTTCCTGGTTGCCTTATTCTAATAAGGGATGCCTAACCTGGGATTTGAGAACTTTTTTTTAAATTATTTTTATAACTTTAGCTTCCTTTGTATTCCCTGGGTATTTTATTTTATGCATTTAAAAACTTTATTCTGAGAAGGGGTCTAGAGTTTTCACCACGCTGCCAAAGGGGTCTAGGACACACACACACACACACACACACACACACACACACACACACACACACACACAAGATAATTAAGAATCCCTGGTCTGGATGTTCTTCAGTTTATCAATGTCCCTCCTAAAAACTGAATGTTCCAGATACAGTCTCAGCAGGGCAGTGTATAGCAGGATTATAACCTCCCTCATTTTGGACACAACGCTTCTGTTAGTTCAGCCCAGCATCGCTTAGCTCTTTTGGCTGCTGCAACACAGTGGTGACTCATACTGAGCTGGCAGTCAATTTAAACACCCCCACACATGAACTTCTGCCAAGCCAGGTCTCCTCCACCCTATATTTGTGCAGCTAATTTTTTTAACCTAAATGCAGGCTTTACATTTATCCCTATTAAATTTCATCTTGTTAGTTTCGGCACATTGTTCCAGGCAACCAAGATCTTTTCTAATTCCTAGCCAGTAGTACCCAAACCTCCCAGACTTGTGCCATCTGTAAATTGGCTAAGCATCACCTTCATCCTGCTCACTGACAAAGATGTTGAACAGAACAGAACTCTGTAGTCCTCCACAAGAGATCAGGTCTCTTTGAGTGTTGACATCAATTCTTTAATCAGCACTTTGGCTGTGCTTATAGACTGTTAGCTCATACACTGTTAAAAGCTGGAAAGGATTTACCAACTTAAAACCTGGAAGGGACTTTAAGATACAGGACAGAGAATGTTAGAAATGGAAGGGATCTTAGGACCTGAGCTACAAAGAGACCTTTGAGATCATCTGCTCTAGGAGTTCTTAATCTAAGGTCTGGGAACTTAGAAAAAATGTTTTGATGTGTATTTCAACATAATTGGTTTTCTTTGTAATCCTATGCATTTTATTTTATGCATTTAAAAACATGATTCTGAGAAAAGGTCTCTAGGTTTCACCAGACTTCCAAAAAGGTCTATGTCACAAAAAAAAAAAAAAAAGGTTAAGGACCTCTAATCTAATCCAAATCCAAACTCTTCTTATTTTATAAATGAGAAAACTGAGTCCCTCTAGGGGTGAGGTGAGACCTAAGATCACACAGCTACAAAAGAAGCATTTGAGGTCACCTCTTCAAAGGGCAGCTAGGTGGCACAGTGGATAGAGCTCTAGGCCTGGAATCAAGAAGACATGAGTTCAAATCCAGCCTTAGACACTTACTATCTGTGTGACCCTAACAAGACATTTAACCTTGCTTGCCTCAGTTCCCCATCTGTAAAATGGGAACATACTAGAGAAGGAAATGGCAAACCACTCCAGTATCTTTGCCAAGAAAACCCCAAGTGGGGTCATGAAAAGACTGGAAAGCAACTGAGTAACATCTCTTCAAAACCAGTGCTCAATAGATATGACTTTCTTTGTCTATTGCCTTCACATTTTATAGATGAGTAACCTGAGACCCAGAAATTCCACTGTCCCTTAGCCCACATTTCTCCATCTTTGTGAAGATATAATTATATAGATAGCATTTATATATTGCTTTAAGGTTTGCGAAGTGCTTTACAAATATCTCATTTTATCATCATGACAAGTAGGTACTATTATTAGCTGCATTTTATAGATGGGGAAACTGAGGCAGATAGCAGTTAAGTGACTTGGCCAGGGTCACACAGCTAGTAAGTGTCTGAGACTGGATTTGAACTTCCTGACTCCAGGCCCAGCGTGACAGAGAGAGAGAGAGAGAGAGAGAGAGAGAGAGAGAGAGAGAGAGAGAGGGAGAGAGGGAGAGAGAGAGAGAGTTTTGTTAACGCTCTTTCTCCCCAAATAACTGTATATACGCTTATTTGTTTACATGGTGTATCCCCCTATTTCCCTCCCCCACCTCTCCAGTGTAAGTTCCTTAAGGGGCAACATGAAGAGAGTTTTTGGTTGAGTTTTTGGAGCTCTAACACCTTACTGAGGGCCTTGGATATTATAGAAGCTTCCCGAATACTATCTGAAATACCTTTCCAGGTTCCTTATGTCTCTGGCATCCCCCTGATCCACAAGTCAAGCCTATATGTCGAGTATCTATGATTTCATTGGCATGGGAAATCCATCTACCAATGGTAGACCCTCCATCAGGCTTTAACTTAGTGGATAAATCTCAGAAAGGTTAAGTGAGTTATCTGGGGTCACACAGCTAGTGGTTTCAGAGGTAGAATCTGAATCAAGGTCTTCCTGACTCTTTCTATGATGTCTTTCCTGCAAGTCTAGTAACTCTAAAAAATAAAAAATAAAAAAAACCCACAACACAACAAAACAAAAAAATCAGCAACAACAATAACAACAATAACAAGAAACCTAAGGACTGGGTAATTCTACCACTCTCCTAGTTTTCCTACCTTTTTTCTAAGTACTTCACCAATCTTCTTCCTGTACAACCTGAAAGAAGTCTCCAGAAAGAGCTGATTTTAACCAAGACCAAAAAGGCCTAAAGGGTAAATAAATGAACCAAGCAGGAGACTGTAAATCTGTGTGGCAGATTGGAGCTGCAACAAACAGATCTTTGCTTCGGAAATCCATTCAATCAGCAGTGGTGCCAGACTGTGGGTAGATGTCCTCAAGGTGACTGCTGGAGTTAAGAAAGACAGGATAGGTTTTCCCATCCAGTCAATTAATGAGCACCATTCAGCTGCCTTGGTAATGTGAGGCCAGGCCTGTCAGCAAACTAAGGATTTATTTCATTTCCTCCATGGAAGCAATCTAGTTTTGTTCAGCTCTGGTTCATTAAGCTCTGGGAATTTGGGTGAAAAAACCCCAACAAATACAAAACACAACCCTGCCTTCAATGAGTTTATCATCTAGTAGGTGGTCTATAGCATGTGCACCAATAACATGATAATAGGTAGAATCTGATAAAGACTGAGAAAAAAATCTAGGCAAATGCTCTAAGGCAGGAATTCTTAATCTGAAGTCCCTGAACTTTAAAAAAAAACAACTATATTTTAATTAGTTTCCTTTTCAGTCCTATATAATTTATTTTAAGCATTTAAAAACATAATTCTGAGGAGAGGTCCACAGACTTCGCCAGACTGCCACAAGGGTCCATGACCCAAAACAGGCTAAGAACCCCTGCTCTGAGGAAGAAAAATTACTTTCATTTTGGGGGAAGGGGGTGTCAGTCAATCAAGAATTCATTAATGGTGCCCAGTGTTGTGCTCAGAGATGGGGATACAGACAAAAGTCTCTACTCTTAAGAAGCTTACAATCTACTAAGTATCTATCTAAGTCTGAGACGTAGGACTAGGCTTTCAGGATACAATGACAGCATAGTTCCCACCCTTATGGAGTTTCTATTCTCTTGGGGGGACGGAGAAGGGAGATATGATAGATGGTACCGAAAATTGGAGGGGATGGTTCTAGAATATTTCTTGTAGTTGGGGAACCCAAGGTGAACCTTGAAGAGTCTTTCCTTTCCCCCACCCCAATGTCTAGTTTCCCCCAAGTGTTAAATGTCTCCTTCTGCTTAGACATTGATAGCTCATCCCCCACCCCGAACCATGCCTTATCCCCGCAGGGGGAAACCCAGAGCCTCTGTTCCACTCTGAGCCAACTCACTTTGGTGGGCCATGCTCCTTCCACATTTCCCCCTCTCCTCCATCCCAAACCCTGCTTGTGCATGTAGCCCTTCACACTGCTTGATCCTGAAAGAGGAAGGAGAAATCAACTATAACCTTTCTGCCACTTTTGTCTCCAGATCTCCCGGCATTGCTATCTGACCTGAAGGTGCATCCTAAGGACTCTTGGACCTAACCATCTTCTCTGTTCCCATGTGTGTGTCTTTCTTAATTTGAATGTGTGCCCCTTGAGGCACAGGGACTGTCCTCACTTCTCTATTTGTATCTCCAAGGCTTAGTACAGTTATTGACACAAGGCAAGTGCTTCATAATTGCCTTTTTATTCATTCATTCATCCATTCACTGAAGGAAGATAAGGCTTCAGAGAGACAGAAATTAAGAGGGCCTGCCTCTCAGGAATGAGGGATGGACTGTATGCATACAGGGCTATGGGACATCCCAGGAGCACAGATTCAGAGATGGAAGGAATCTGTGAGCTCTGCTAGGCCAAACTTCTTATTTCATAGATGAGGAAACTGAGGCCCAGAGAGGGTAAATGATTTAGGCCAAGAGGGAAAACTTTATAGAGGAGGCAGTAACTGGGCTGGCCTTGAAAGAAAAGAAGAGGCAGGAGAGAACAGGAAAGAAATCAGGAAGCAGCCAGGGGCCCAGCTTGGCTGGAATGTAGAGAGAGGGTTTGAAGGAGACGACTGTGTGAAGCGGAGCCTCCCATTCCTTAAGTCTCAGTCCACAGTCGGCTCCCTGCCATCCTCCCTCCCTTCGTTGCAGGAGAAAGCCCCCAATCAGAATGAAGCAGCTCTCTTGAAAGGGAAGCTTCAGAAAGGAACGTAGGCTCTGTCTGCTGGCTTTTACTTCAGATGCAGGCACACTGAGGGGCAAGTAATAATTACATTTAAAAAAAAACAAACCAACAAAAAAAACATCTCATGGCCCCAGCCTGAGAGCTCCCCCGTTCAACATTAATTCCATCTGCATGCACCATCTCCTCCCACTGTTCAATAATTTACACCTTCATTTTTTATTCACTCAGTTGTCAGATTCACTGGCATGTCATAGCTCCCAATTTCAAACTGCATTCTGATCCCTTTCTTTCTTTAGAGGGAAATAGCTTTCCCTGCTGGCAGCAGATGATGACAGGAGTGCACCTTTGGGACAAGAGCCCTGTTGTAGATCATAGGCTGGTGGAGTCAGAAGAGGCCTTAGAGATTTGCCTGAGGGAAAGTTTTGTTTTACAAATGAGGAAACTAAGGTCCAGAGAGGGAGTGACTTGCCCAAGGTCACCCAGCTAGTTACTGGCAAAGCTCAAACTAGAATCCTGGGTCTCCTAATTACTAACCCAGCTTTCTTTTCTCTGTACCACAGTGCTCTTGTGGAAATTGGGAACCCTGGCATTTTTCATACTCAATGCAGGTCTAGAATGGCAGAAAGAAAGACATATTATTGGCTTCCCCAAACCCTACATGGCTGTTAATCCTGGAAACAGCAATGGACAGCTACTTTTTCTCTCCCTCTCCTCTTCTCCTATTTTCTCCTCTCTCTCCTGCTTTCTTTCCTTCTCTCTTCCTCTTTCTTTTCTTTTTCTGCTCCTTCCTCCTTTTTCCTGTCTGCCTTCTCTCCTTTTTTCTCCTTTCTCATCTTTTCTTCCTCTCCTCCCTTCCTCTCCTCTTTTCCCCTTTCTCCTTTCTTTTTCCTGCTTTCCCCCCTCATTTTCTCATTTCTCATTCTCCCCTCCCCACTCCTATATGTGGGAGCACCAATTTGGTATTGGCAGGGGTCTCCATACTGCCCCTCCTCTCTATCTGCAACATCCAGCTGGATCAAGCTCTTCGGTTTAAATGACTCAGAGTGCAACAGGAAAACCTCCTCATACTGAGCCCGTCTCAAGGTGCAGGATGAGTCAGCTTTCTCTTCCATTTTGCTAATTTGTGCTCAGATCATGTTGTTTCTCTGGTGCCAGGTAGGAACAAAGAAGACAAAGCAACTTGAAAAGAAGCTTGGTTTGTGGACCAAGCAAAACACCTAACAAATTTATTCAGCAGTTATTAAGCAACTACAGTGTGTAGAGCCCCCTGGGCTCGGTGCTGGGTTGAGGGGAAGGGTGATATAATGGTAAATAAGATATAGTTCCTGTCTTCAAGGAGCTTACAGGCTGGTTAAGGGGGGTTACAAGTACATCCCGTACTGTAGCCAGTTAGTACTGGCTCTAAGATCCAATTGTGAAATTTTCAGTGTGAATTGAATTAAAATTCAGAGTGAATTCAATGTGAATACACCTCAGAAATAGGCAAACACTAGAAATCAGGGCTTGATTCCTTGTTTTACTGGCTGTATAGACTTTAGAAAGTGTTGAAGAAAATAATAGGCCAACAGATCTATTTTTTAAAAGAGTTTGGATCTAACAAATCTACTCTCTTTAAATTGAATCTAAGCAGATTAAATTTAAAAGTGTGTCTTGTGTATACTATATCCAGAGATCCTGTTGTTAAGCATTAACCAGCACACCCTGGATAAAATACATACACAGCACAAATTAGAATATGTGTGTGAGTACGACAAATTATAGGATCTAACAAGGGAGGGATTATTTCCATCTGGGAACAAATCCAATTAGGGAAACTTTCTTTGAGCAGGTGACATTTGAGCCATACCTTCTGGATGGGCAGGGTACCAACAGGTAGAGAAGTGGGAAGGTGACATTCCAGGTATAGGGAACAGCATAAGCAAGTGGGAGAGGCAGAAGATTGAGCAGCACATATAGGGTATGACAAATTCATTCTGGCTGGAGCATAGAATACCTAGAAGGGACCCCTGAAAGAAAAGGCTGGAAAAGCCAGAGAATGCCAGATTGTACAAGGTCTTGAATGCCAGGCTGAGGAGTTAAAACTATTTACTAAGCAATAAAGAGAAGTGGAAGGGTTTTAAGTATGCAAAAATCAGATCTTTTCATAAAGAAGATTAACTCAAGGTGTGCTGTGTAATGGAAAGATCCTGGATCTGTCTTTTATTCCCTATGTAATCTGGGACAAGTTACGCCCTTTCCCTGGACCTAAGTGTAGGGGCATGATCTGGGGCTTACAAGGTGATAAACCTTTGGGATTGATTGCATAGTCCTACTGAGGGTGAGAGGATTAGGAGAAATGTATTGGGACAATCTTAGTACCATGTCCTCGAGGAAGAGGACATATCCTATGACAGTCTTGTCATTGAATGGGGACAATTTGATCGGCTTGAGCCACCCCACTGTACTGGCCTATAAAAATGAGTCTTCAATTACAGATAAGTCTTTTTCCCTCTTAAAAAGACAGACCAGATCACAACAAAGCTAAGAGCATTCTTGAGTCACTCTTAATAGAACTAAGAGATGTTGATGGCTGTGTTGGGTCAGGTACACTTGGATGGATGTAGTATGTATGTCTTTGCTTATGTAGCCCAGGAAGAGAACCTCTAGTGTAACCTGTCAGCCCCTGGGATTGTGGCCATGGAGAAGGCAATCACATGGCCCAAGTTTCTGAACCCTAGCCTCCTGCATAGTGGAGGGGGCACTTGAGAAGGGAGAGGGGAGACTTCCTGGACAATGTTGAGTTCCTGATCCCTAGCCTCTTGAGTAGAGGTAAGTGGAAATTATTGGACGGTGCAATTCCAGAATCCAGTTTTCTAGTAAGATTAAAGGATTTCCTAGGCAATTCTAGTCTTGAGGGATTGCCTGTTTAGCAATTTCAGCATCAAGAATTTTGGAGTCTGCCCAAAGAAAGAAGGGGAGTTTCTGAGTTTCTGAGCAGTGTTGGCCTCTTAGATAGAGACGTGGATCTCTCATACGACCTTTGAGGCTGGAGGAATAGTAGGAGAGTCTAGGTTCCCAAACTTATTTGGCCTACCATCTCCTTTTCAAAAAAACAACAACAAAAAAACTCAGTACCCCCCTGGAAATCTACTTTCTTAAACCCTTTAACATTTTTTTAAAATTTGTGGGTCATTTCAAATATATATATATATATATACAATTTTTAAAAATGACACATCTTAAATTTAATCATTTATTGTAAGTTTGTGATTTTTTTCCCCTTGCATTGAAATTTTGGTGATACAATATTGTGTCATGTAACCATATACTATTGTATTGTAAACAAGTCATTACACACATATTCCTGCCCATGCACACTGGACTTGCCGACAATGTGTGACATGCTTGCCTGCCAACACTTGCTTGTTAAGACCTGCCAGTGGACTTGACCACTAATTGGTTGTAACTTGCATTTTGTGTGTTTATTTGGAAAATAATGTAATCACTACAACTTTAACTCTGTTATACAATAGATGAAGCATGTATGAATGGTTTTTTCAAAATTATCTTATCTTTTCTTTCCTTATGCTTCCACTGCCCCCTTATTTTTATTCAATGCCCCACAACTGTACCAGAGGCTACTACTGCCATCCCTCCCATCATTGCAGTGCCCCCCAGGGGGTGGTATCACCTACTTTGGTAACATATTCTAAGCTATAATATGGGAGGGGAAAATACTTTGCCCTTCACTATTACCATGAGTTAGTTATTTGAACAGTGGAAGTCCAGTGAAAAAGGGGTGGTGGTGTCCTTTTATCAACTTCAAATTCACTTCTTTTCAGAGGAATTTGAAGTCCTTTAGCGTAGTATCATATGACTGGATGCCTATATGAGTTCTTGGGCATGAAAGTAGGGCTTACCACATCTTGAAGGTTGCCCTGCTAGCAGTCTCAAGTTTATTAAATTTATTTCCTTCAGGGGAGGAGTCCATGCCCTGACAAGTAATACCATAAGGCTGGATGAAAATGTTGGGGGCTTGCCAGTTTAGCAATCCCAAATAAATGTGTAGAAGTTCAAATGATAGTGTGGTATCATAAGGCTGGATAGATGCCTGTATGACTCTGGAGTAAAAGAAAGACTCACTGGAATGTTGCCTCTTAGGCAAATCCAAGTTAACTTCCATCATATGGAGAGTCTAAGCCAAAGAAGGGTACTATGAGACTGGAGTCTGGAGGTACTCTCTCAACCTCCCACTCTTAATGGTCTGTCCAGTGCTCAGAGCAAGGCTAGTCAGTAAGTCAATAAACATTTATTAAGCACCTGCTATGAATCAGGCACTGTGCTAAGCACTCCTCTCAGAGTCTAGGAGTAGCCCTGTGGGGTTGGGGGTATCTTTTGAATTCTATAGCACATGAGCCTGACTGGCATTCACCCCCTATGATGATCATTTGATATCAGTCAGCCAGACTTAATTAGCTTTTAGAAAAGGGATATTTACTAAGGTGGCATAGTAAGAATAGTTGGTATAAAACATTCCTTCTTTACCCTCCCCCCAAGTCTCTGACACTCTCCTGTAAGTACATATAGAGTCCAGAGGAAGTAGAATCAAGCTTGAGAGAATACATGTGTCAAAGGAGTAACACAGTTCTTGGTTGTTGCACATCCTTTTTTTGCCTTTGTGGGGGGTACTCCTCTTGGACATATTGTAGCTTTTCTTCTGGGCTGCAATCTGCCTTTCTTCAACAAATCCAGTCTATTCTTAGCCCTTGGTGCAGACAGTGAAATGAACTGCTGCTGTCCTCAGGACAATGCTAGGGTGCCAATGGTGGAAAATCCAAAATTCTCTACATTTTGAGCCTTTTGAGGTCCTCTTCTAGCTAAGGCAAAGCGGGGAATGGAGAGGTTAAAACCAAGGCTAAGGTATTTTCCTCACTGCTGAGTGACTCCTTAGGGACTTGGCTGGAACTGCTCTACCTGGATCATGAGTCACTCAAATCCTTGGGTTCTGAATTTGTCAGCTATTTTGTAGATGAACGACAGGGCATGACCAAGTCTCTCAAACAATCTGAACAGACTTCCTGTACCACTTCACTCCAGTTTGCCCAATGGCTTTTTAAGGGATTGTTATACTTGGTCTTTGGTTTTCCCTGGTTAAGCTATCAATTGAGCATCTTATCACTTACTTTAAGTAGAATGGGGTAATTGATCAACCTAGTCAATGACCTCCATCCTTAAATCCTCCAATCTTTGACCAAGGTATTTCAGTTCAACTTACCACTAAGGTCCCTATAAGCTCTCTGAGCCTAATGAACATAGATAGTAGAATCAGAGGCTGGGTATATTTTATGGAATCATGTCATTTCTATAGATTCCCAGAGCTCTTTTCTCTTCTGAGCTGTAATCCTGCATTTCTAGCTTCCTACTGGACTTCTTTGTCCAGGAGTCCCACTGGCATCTCAAATTCAGTTTGTATAAATCAGAACTTATCTCCCTTCTGTAAAAGCAGTTCTCACTGTCAGTTCCTTGTCTCCCTCAGTGGTACCACCATTGTTGCAGTTTCTTAGGCTTAAAGCATCAGAGCCATTTTAACTGTGACTCTTCCTTTTTATCTTCCACATTTAGTCAATTTCTCAGTTCATATTTTCTTTTTGTGTCCTTCCTTTCTTTTCATACCTATGGGCACCCACCTAATCCATCCCCAGTGCTGTTTCCCATTCAGACCCTTATCACTTCATACCTTTATAACTCCATAAGCCTTATTGCTATCTTCTCTGACTACACACAGTCAATCTGTCTCAAATCCATCCAGCATGACATTGCCAGAATGTTTCATGCATTACTCTATAAGGTATACAGTGTCATCATGTGGGCACTCTCTCCACCAGTGAAGAGAGTAGATCTTTGTCTTAGTAGATTATCTTTACAATTTGCTGTGACCAAAGAAATTCATCACCTGGTAGTGACCCTTTGGGGGATGATTCCCTTGAAGTTGGCAAGGTTAGTTCTTAGACGGTATCCTCACGGTTACAGGAACAAAGCTGAAAGGGACTGAAGGAGCCATTGAGTATACTCTCCTCTTTTCCTACCTTTTCTATCATTTGATCGATGACGAAACTGAAATATAGAGGTTAAGTGACTTATTCAGGGTCACACAGCTAGTAAGTGTCTGAGGTGGAATTTGAGCCTAGACTTTATTGATTTAAAGTGTTTCAATGGGTCCATATTCAAAGTCTTTCTAAGCCCCCATGTAAGACCTGTCAGAACTAATACTTGGCATAGTCTCTGCAAAGTGTGGAGCCCTTCCATTTCATAATGAAGTATCAGAGGAGGACTGCACTGAAGCGTTATCAGAAAGCTCTTCTTGATACACCATTTTCATCATATCATTCCTTTGCTCAAAACCTCCAACACTCTATGTTGTTAAGTCTAACCTCTACCTGAATTTTCGAAGCCTTTCATAAACTGGCTGTACCCTGCCTGTTCCCCTTAGTACAGAGGTGTGCTGGTAAATGTTTAACAAATTGCTCTTTGAAAAAAACAGTATGCACAACACACTTTTAAGTTTAACCAGCATTATTAACTTTTCCTCCATCACTTTCTTAAGTCTAGACAAGTGACAAAATAAATAAATAAAAGTTCTGATTTGCAGCATTTGCCAATTTCTGAGGTCTCAATGCTCACACTGAAAATTTAATAATTGGCTCTTATTGGCTGGTTTGAGTTAGCTTGAGTTAACTCTTACTAGCTGGTTTGAATTAGTTAGGTCCAACAGTGCCTGTACTTAGACTTTGTATGAAGAATCTGATCATTCCCATTTCCAGTATTTTGCTAGAGACACTCTTCAATCTAGTCGGTGAAATGGTAGCAGAGTGGGTTCAAGTGCCACTTCTCACGTTACCTTTCAGTGTGACCCTGGGGAAGTCACTTAACCTCTTTGGGTCTCAGTTTCCTCATTTGTAAAATGGGATAATAATAGCTGTATAGGAGAGAAAATGCTGGACTTAAAGTCAGGAAGAAGTGGATTTAATTCCTGCCTCACATATTTCTTAGCTGTGTGACTCTAGGCAAGTCACTTAGCCATTCTGAAAATCATTTAACCTTAGTTTCCTCATTTATAAAATAAGGATCACCCATTTCACAGAGTTGTGAAGATTTAATGAGACCCCATGTATAAAGTGCTTTGCAAGCCTTAAAGTGTTATATAAATGGCAACTATAATTATCATCATCATCATCATCACCACTATTATTACTATTATTATTATTATTACCATCCTTACAGAATTGTTGTAAGGAAAGTACTCATAAGCTGTCACTGTAAAGTACTGTATAAGCTGTAAAGTGCTACATACATGTAAGTTGTTATCATATAAAACTAGTTTGTGTTATCTTTTGAGTGTTAGGGGGAAAGAAACCCTCTCACCCCCCCCCTGCCAAAAAAAACCCCCATAGTTCTAGGTTTTTGTAAAGTAATCTTTTATGCATTTTTGAAAGTTATGGAAATGCTGCTTGGGCAATTCATGTATAATTCAGTGAACTCTGAAGCAGTTTGAATATTTAAATTATGTATGATCAAAGTAATGGAGAAATCTGCATTTCCTCAGTCTAAGCCCCGAATACATTCTGCTCCCCAGTGTCCTTCCCCCCCAACCCCACTCCTGTGCCCCCCCCTCCCCTGAAGGCTATAGCCACAGCCACAGCCTCCCCTTCCCACTGCATTTTATTACTCTGAAGAAATTGAATTCAACTGAAAAATCCTGCCAGAATGTGATTGATGTTCTTTATAAACACTCCCCCATCTTCTACTACTGTTATTGTTGCCACCCTGATAGGCACAGTTTTCCCAGACAGGCTGGGCTTGAGGGGAAGGCACACATAAGCAGAGAATGCCTGGATTTTCCTCCTTTTTCTTCTTCCACCTGCCTCTACCTGATCCTAGTTCAGCTTGATATACTATGAACAATCCTATCCCATCCCAACCTGTCAAAATCAGTATTTGGCCCACTCCTTAGGCAATGAAGTCTTAGGCTCTTGCTTCTTCTCCTTTCCTGCCTGCCATTCTCTGATGAGTTCATCCACTAGGCTGAGCTCATATCAGCAATAGCATTAAGATTAGCACCAACACCAATAATGCCACTGATTCCAGAACCAACACTAAAACAAATTCTGAAACCACCACTGGCACCAGGACCAACACCAAAATAACAACCACACTAATAATGGTATAAACAATACCAGTAGCACTAACATCAATATTGACACCCATACCAATACCAACAGCAGCACTAACATTGGTACAAATGGCATCAGCAACACTGATACCAACACTTAAACCCACACCAACAATGGCGCTAATATTGGCACAAAGCACTAATACAATCACTACCAACAAAAGCGCGAATATTGGCACAAATAACACAGCAGCCCTACCACCAACACTGATGCCAAAATGGCATGAACACCAACACAAATACCACCAGCATCATTAACATCAACACTAATACTAATACCAGCAGCAGTGCTAACATTGGCTTCAACATCACCAGCAACAATAATAACAGCACTGACACCCACACCAACATCAATATCACCATGAACAATGGCACCAATATTTGCACTAACGTTATCACCAGCACTGACACTAATACCAGCACCAGCATCACCATCACTATTGGTAATAGTATGGGCAGTAACACCAACACTAGCATCAACGACAACACTAATGCTAGCACTAATACCAGAACACCAATAGAAGTATTAACAGTAACATGAACAGCAGCAAAATCAACAAATCTAACACCAGAATAAAAACAAACAAATATCGTCATCATCATCTTGACACTTCTTGGAACCAAATGGAGTCCATGAGTCCATGGACTATTTGTTATCTCTTATCTCATAGGATAATAGGATTATAGGTTTCAAACTTGAAGGGACATTAAAGGTCATCTACTACCATGCTCTTATTTTGCAGTTGAGGAAAGTGAGACTTTGAAAGGAAGAGGGACTTGTCCAGACTTACGAAGGTATTAAATTCCAGAGCCAGGATTCAAATTGACTTATAAAATCACAGAATTACAGAATTTTAGGGTTGGACAGGACCTTGATGATCATCTAGGCCAACCCCCCAAATAATCCCTGTTACAACATACCTGACAAATGATCATCTATCCTTTGTCTGAAGACCTCTAACAAGGGAGAACCCACAACCTCTTGAGGCATCCCATTCTACTTTTGGATAGTTTTTTCCCCTATTAATCAAGCTTAAATTTATCTCTTTGCAACTTTTGCTCTCTCTTCCCTGGAGCCAAATAGAACAAATATATTCCTTCTTTCACACAATAGTCTTTCAAATACTTGAAGATAGGTATCATGTCCTTGATTTCTTACAAACTAAAAATACCCAATTCCTTCAACTGATTATCATATGACATGAATTCAAGGTGCTTCCCCTTTTGGTTGCCATCTTCTGGACATCCTCCAACATAGTTCTAAATTGTGGTGCCTAGAACCAAACACAAGACTCTGCCTAGCCCAGAGTACTATAGCACCATCATCTCTTTACTCCTAAAAGATGCCTCTCTTAATGTAATTCAAGATCCCATTAGCTTTTTAGACTGCCCTGCCAGATTAAGCTTCCAACTCAGATTGAAGATTTAGTGGATTTAGATCCACTAAAATTCTAAAATTCTCAGATCTTTTTCAGATGAACTGAGCTATTGTCATCTTCTTCCACCCCCATGTTGTAGTGGTAAAATTAATTTTAAAATTTTAAATGTAACACTTTATATTTATGAAATTTAATCTCATTAGACTTATCCTCAATATTCAAGCCTATTTAAGATCTTTTTGGATCCTGACTCTGTTGTCCATTATCTTAGCTATTCCTTGTAGCTTTGCCTCACCTGCAAATTTGTAAAGCATTTCATTTATGCCTTCTTTACAAGTCATCAATAAAAATGTTAAATTGCTCAGGACCAAACACAGATTCCTGAGGCACTCCAATGGAGACTTCTTTAGAAGTTGACATTGGATGATTATGGCCACTGGCTATCCAACCAGTTCTGACACCATCTAATAGTGCCAGTGTATAGCCTATATACCTCCAACTTTTCCACAAGAATGATATGAGATATTTTGTTAAACACATCTTATAAAATATGGGTAACCTATGACTAAAACCTTCTCTAGGTATTCCAATTTAGTACTCTGTTAAAAAATGGAATGGGGCAGCTAGGTGGTACAGTGAATAGAGCACCAGCACTGGATTCAGGAGGTCCTGAGTTCAAATCTGGCCTCAGACGCATAACACTTACTAGCTGTGTGACCCTGGGCAAGTCACTTAACCCCATTGCCTAACCAAAAACAAAAAACAACAACTTTAAGATTCTGTGATTCCTTTCTCTCACTAACTGTCTCTTTAATAAAACATTCTAGAATTTTGCCAGGAGTCAAAAATCCTTCTCACTAGCTTATGGTTTGAAGGCTCTATCCTCTTTCCTTTTTTTTTTAAATGATAGTTTCTATTCTTTTTTTATTCTTTTTTTAAAAAAATTTTTAGTCAACTGGGATTAAGTGACTTGCCCAGGGACACACAGCTAACGTCAATTGTTTGTTCTGAGGTCGGATTTGAACTCAGGTCCTCTTGACTTCAGGGCCAGTGTTCTATCCACTGCACCACCTAGCTGCCCCCTCTTCCCTTTTTTGAAAATCAGAACATTTGCCTATCTCCAGTCCTATAATACTACTTCCCTTCTCTACAGACTTTCAGATAAAGGAAGCAAAATAAAAATTAAGAAGATCTACATTCTCCATTGGCAATTATTATAGTCCAATCCTCTCTGAGCAGTCATCCTTGCCCTCTTTCGACCCTTCTCTTTCACTCAGTAGTTAAAAATCCCATTTTGATTGTCCTTGGCTTTCCTTATCAGCTTCAAATAATTCTGAGCTTTAGTGATCCTAAGATTATTTGTATAGAACTATGCCATGTTTTTTGTATTAATTCTCTGTGAACTACCCTCACTTTCTTCTTCAGTACACATCTTTAAAAAAAACAAAACAAAACTATGTGGATTGGTAAGTTCTCTGCACATTCACATCTGTTTCTTCAGACAGTGCTCATTTTTTCCTCAAAATAATTGTTTTCCTTTGTATCTTGAGATTTTCTTTCCTGTAGATGACCCATGTAGAATTTCAATCCATGGATTCCTATCTAGTCTTTCTACGAACCCATACAAATCTGTTCTCCAGAATCTAAGATCCATGTCAGGCTATGTTTGTCTCTTCTTTCCTTATTTATCACAAACTCTAGCAGTGGTCACTTCCCCTTAGGGTTCCCATCATTACCACCCCAGTAACAAGTTCCTCCTCGAGAATATTCACAATATAAGTTCTCTTGCTTCTTATACCTCTAGAAAGTTGAAATTATCATTAAGACAAGTCAAGAAGTTATTAGTTAACTCTTCTTTTGGCAGAAAAAAGGATCCAGCAGATGTCTGGATAATTAAAGCTTCTGATCACTACTATATAATTACTCTGTTCCAGGATTGTGATGTTTCCCAAATTCCTCATCTATTTCCTCTTTCCACCTGGGTGGTCTGTAGTATACTGTGACAATGAAATTGCTTCATTTTCTTCCTCCGTTGATCCTCACCCAAATGCTCTCCCTCATGTTCCCCTTTCAAGTTCCTGGTTTGAGAGGCCTAAAAGAATTCTGTTACTATCCAGGGTAACATCTTTATTTGTTCATTTCCCAGAGGATGCACAAGGGACAGAAGATGGAGTAGGAAGAGGAAAGGCTGAAACTTCAGTATGATCACTACTATTTCATCAGCTTCAGTTAATTAAATTTCATTTATGCAACCAAACTTGAGAACACAATCAGGGCCCAGGCATTGGTAGCTTCCACTCCCCTTCTTCAGGGAACAGATGTAGCACTGTCTTCACTGGCAAAGATCAAAGATAAGGAGAGAAACATAAATAACAGCTACTGCCAGCTGCTATAGACACAGCATGATACAGCTTTCTGCCTTGTCCACCCTCTCCTTCTTCCTGACAAAGACCACAGAATGAGGAAAATCAGAAATACTGCTAGGAAGCTATAGCCTGGAGCCACTGATCACTATTGGCGGGTATCATAAGTTATTTGATAAGATGAGCTAGGTCAGGTAGTGCTAAATCAAAGGTATACAGCCCCTGGTGGTGCACCAAGGTACTTCCTGCCTCATAATCTCGCCTCCTCACAGTAACCTTCTACCCTTAGGCACACTGGCATAAATCAAATTCACTTGCAAGTCATGACATTACCCTCTTGATGCTATGGTCCCCTTTGAGAAAGAAGGCCAAACAACAATCTGACTTTTCCCAACAGTCCCTTAACAAAACTGGCTGATGTCCCAGTTCCCAGCTGTGTGCTTTAGGTGGAGAATTTGACTCTGCTTTCTTACCTTATCTCTCTTCACTTCCCCTTCCCCAACCTTCACTTCATAGGTCATCTGACCCCTCCTCTCACTCCTCCTTCCTCCCTTCCCTTACCCTCACTTTACCCTACCCTATCCCCCTGCCCTTTTTCTACTTAACTTGACTCTCATCTCTTTTCCTCTCTCTTCCTTTCCTCTTTTCTTAACCTCACCTGTCTATTCTCTCAGTTCAGCCCATCTTTCCTGCTTTCCTTTCTCCTCACCTCATTCAACCCCTATCCCCTTGGTTTTCATTCCAGTCATATTCTTTTAGAATGTAGACTTCCTGAAGGCTGGGACTATCATCTTTGTATTTATTACCCAGTACCTATTACTGTCATCAGCACATAATAGGCCAGATAAATTCTTGTTGACTAATTGGGAAGAATGCTATTTGAGCATATGTTTTGGAATTCTGGCAAAAATGGATTTGCCTTGAGCCATGCAAATCATAATCTAGAGGGCTTTAAACCAAAAAGGAAGAGAGTGGGTGGAGAAATCTGCCTTCCAATATCCAGAATTAAGTAGGGTGGGGAGATCTGGACTTTGTCCCAGAGTGGAGACTTGCCCAAGTCTTGGGAAATTTGCCCAAAGACGGGAAGCTTAAAGGCCTAGTGACAAATATTATTCCTCTTCTAAGGAGGAAAGTTGGAGAGCAGAGCTGTAACATGCCTGGAAGAGCTAGCATTGGGAAGTGGGAGGGAAGGGGTCAGAATCAGGGACTTTCTTGGGGAGTAGTTCAGCTGTCTCCGGGATTTCTCATGGAGAGTGTAGAGAAAGCAGAGGCCATAGCTGCTGGGATTAAATTATGGCTCTAGCCCAACCAACTGGTTCCCTTCAGAGCTGACATCAATGGCCCTTCAGGTGATCCCTTACTATTGCCATGGGAGGAAATGGTGCTGTTGCCAACAATGGGCACCCACCTATACTTGGCTTAGGGAAAAGAGAATCCTTTCAGTAGAGGAAAGCCAGGGAAAGGGCCACGCCTTCCTGGAGACCACTCTGCGTACTTGATCCTCAGGACCTTTACCTTCGCTCTAAGAAGACTTTCTGACTTCTCAATCTTTCCTGGGGTTGGGGGGGTGGGGAAGGTGGGAAGGAGGAAAACTGAGTTAAAGTGTGATGATGCCTATGAAATTAGAGGCGCTTCAGAGCCATTTCCTGTTACTTCTTCACTACCTCCAAGTTATGCTGCTTGTACTGTGGCCTCCTCCTTGGCTTCCTCCTACTAGTACTTGGAGGCTATCCTGAGGCACTAGGCTCTGATTGGTGAACCTTATCTTAACGAGTCCTAGGCCAACCAAGATACTTCTTGACCATCTCCAAGTACCCCTCCCTTTTCAACTCTTGCTTCCCTATTAGAATATAAGCTCCACTTTTAATGCTATACCAATCAAATTACCAAAGGAATACTTTAAAGAACTTGATAAAAGTATGACACAATTCACTTCGCAAAACGAAAAACCTAGGGGCAGCTAGGTGGTGCAGTGAATAGAGCACCAGCCCTGGAGTCAGGGGGACCTAAGTTCAAATATGGCCTCAGACACTTGACACTTATTAGCTGTGTGACCCTGGGCAAGTCACTTCACCCCATTGCCTAGCTAAAAAAAAAGAAAGAAAGAAAGAAAGAAAGAAAGAAAGAAAGAAAGAAAGAAAGAGAAACCTAGAATATCAAAAGAAATGATGAAAAGAAGTAAGGACAAAGGGAGAATATCACTTTTAGACCTCAGACTATATTATAAAGCAGCAGTCATCAAAATCATCTGGCATTGGTTAAAGACTAGTGAACTAGATCAAGGAAAATTCAAAAACAATAGAACTCAATAGCTCAGTGTTTGATAAAAGTGGAAAACATAAAACATAAATATAAATTCTAAGGAAGAATTCCCTTTTTGATCAAACTACTAGGAAAACTGGAAAGCAGCCTGGCAGCAGTTAGGCTTAGATTAACACTTTATACCACACTCCACAATACATTCTGAATAGATATACAACCTTAATATTAAAGATTACACTATAAAAAATTAGGAAACAGATTATATACCTCTCATAGTTATGGGTAGGAGATATATTCTTTACCAGACAAGAGATAGAGGCAATTATAAAAGATAAAACAGATAACTTTGGTTTCCTAAAACTAAAAACTTCTATACAGACAACATAAATGCATCTAGGATGAAGAAGGGAAATGGTTGAATGAGGAAAAAAAATCTTTGTATTCAATTTCTTTGATAAGAATTTGGTGGCCAAAATATGTAAACTGTGTGTGTGTGTGTGTGTGTGTGTGTATGTGTAAGACTAATAGCCATTTCCCAATAAATTGTCAAAGAACATGAACAAATAGTTCTCAAAAGAATTGTATTCACAACCACATGAAAAAATGTTCCCAATCACTAATAAACAGAGAAATGAAAATGAAAACAACCCTGAGGTTTTACCTTACACCCTGCTAATTGGCAAAAATGACAAAAAATGACAACAGTCAATGTTGGAGAGGTTGTAGAATGATAGGAACACTAATACATTGTTGGTAGAGCTGTGAAATGGTACAGTCATTTTAGAAAACAATTTGGAATTATGTAAGTAAGGTGACTAAAATGTCCTTCTCTTTGAACCAGAGATTCTGTTATTGGGCTTATATCCTAAGGAAGCCATTAATAAGAAAAAAGTCCCTATATGCTCCAAAATATTTATAGCATCATTTTTTTCCTGATAGCTAAGAATCAATGTAGATGCTCATCAATTGAAAAATGGCTAAACAAATTGTGGTATAGAAATGTAATGGAATATGACTGTGCTATAAGAAATGATGTATATGATGAAACAGAAAAAGTACGGAAAGAGCTACATGAACTGATGCAGAGTGAAATGAACAGAACCAAGAAAATACTATACATGTAACAACTACAATGATGTAAATAATGACACATCAAAAAAATCAAAAGTAAATGTAACAAAATTATAAAGATCAAACAGGATTCAAATGAGAAGACACCCCCCCCCCAACCTACACATTTCTAGAAACAGAGGTCCACAGTTGTTACACATTGAATATGTTTTTTGGATTTTTTCAATTGAAAAAATTTGAGACAGCAGAACTATATTAATGAGGGATCTCAACTGTCCTCTCTCAGAACTTGATAAATCCAACCAAAAAACAAACAAGAAAGAAACTAAGGGAGTGGATAGAATATTAGAAAAGTTAGATATGAAAGAGCTTTGGAGAAAACTGAACAGGAGCAGAAAGGAATATACCTTTTTCTCAGCAGCATATGGCACCTACACAAAAATTGACCATGTATCAGAGCTTAAAAACCTCAAAATCAAATGTAGAAAGGCATACATTTTAAATATATTCTTTTTGGATCATAATGCAATAAAATTGCATTCAACAAAGGGCAGTGGAAAGATAGATTAAAAATTAATTGGAAACTAAATAATCTACTCTTAAAGAATAAGTGGGTCAAAGAACAAATCATAGAAACAATCAATAATTTCATTAAAGAGAATGACAACAATGAGACAACATTCCAAAATTTATGGGATTCAGCCAAAGAAATACTTAGGGGAAAATTTATTTCTCTAAATTATTACATCAACAAAATAGAGAAAGAGCAGATCAATGAATTGGGCATACAATTAAAAAAAAAAACTAGAAAAAGAACAAATTAAAAGTCCCTAATTGAGCACTAAATTGGAAATCCTGAAAATCAAAGGCGAGATCAATAAAACTGAAAGTAAAAAAAACAAACAACCCAACAACTATTGAGCTAATAAATAAAACTAGGAGCTGGTTTTATGAAAAAAAAAACCCAATAAAATATATAAGCCATTGGTTAATTTGATAAAAAATGAAAGAAGAAAACCAAATATTAAGTATAAAAATGAAAAGGGTGAAGTCACCACCAATGAAGAAGAAATTAAAGCAATCATTAGGAAATATTTTGCTCAATTATATGCCAATAAATCTGACAAACTGAGCAAAATCAATGAATATTTACAAAAATATAAATTGTTTAGATGAACAGATCAGGAAATAGGATGCCTAAATAACCCCATCTTAGAAAAAAGAAATTGAACAAGCCATCAATGAATTCCCTAAGAAAAACCTCCAGGACCAGATGAGTTCAGAAGTGAATTCTATCAAACATTTAAAGAACAATTAATTCTGATACTATATAAACTATTTGGAAAAATAGGCAAAGGAGTCCTACCGTACTCCTTTTATGACACAAATATGATGCTGATACCTAAACCAGGAGGAGATAAAACAGAGAAAGAAAGTTATAGACCAATTTCCCTAATGAATATCAATGAAAAAGTTTTAAATAAAATATTAGTAAGGCAATTACAGCAACATATCATAAGGATTATACACTATGACCAGGTGGAATTTATACCAGGAATGCAGGATTGGTTCAATATTAGGAAAGCTATCAACATAATTGACCATATCAATAACAAAACCAACAGAAATCATATAATTATCTCAATAGATGCTGAAAAAGTTTTTGACAAAATATAGCACCCATTCCTATTAAAAATAATAGAGAACATAGGAATAAAGAGAGTATTTCTTAAAATGATAAGTATTATCTATCTAAAACCATCAGCAAACATTATCTGTAATAGGGATAAGTGAGAAGCCTTCCCAATAAGATCAGGGGTGAAGCAAAGATTCCATCACTATTATTCAATATAGTACTAGAAATGTTAGCTATAGCAATAAGAGAAGAAAAAGAAATTGAAGGAATTAGAATAGGCAATGAGGAAACAAAACCATCACTCTTTGCAGAAGATATGATAGTGTACTTAGAGAACCCTAGAGAATCAACTAAAAAACCACTCAAAATGATTAAAAACTTTAGCAAAATTGCAGGATATAAGATAAACTCATTAAATCATCAACATGTCTTTATATGACCAACAAAGCCTAACAGCAAGAGATAAAAACAGAAATTCCATTTAAAATAATTGTAAACAATATAAAATACTTGGGAGTCTACCCACCAAGACAAACCCAGGAACTATACAAACACAGTTACAAAACACTTTTTACACAAATAAAATCAGATTCAATTGCTTATGGGTAGGCTGAGTCAATATATATTTATATGTTTTTATAAATGACAATTTTGCCTACATTAATTTATTTATTCAGTGCCATACCAATCAAACTACCAGAAACTATTTTATAGAGCTAGAAAAAATAACAACAAAATTCATCTGGAAGAACAAAAGATCAAATGCAAAGGAAGCTGGCTGACCTATACCAGATGACAAACTATATTATAAAGTGGTAACCATCAAAATTATCTCTTACTGGCTAAGAAATAGAGTGGTGGATCAGTGGAATAGATTAGGTACACAAATTACAGGAGCAAATGACCATAGTAATCTAGTGTTTGATAAACCCTAAGACCCCAGACTTTGAGATAAGAACTCACTGTTTGACAAAAACTACTGGGAAAACTAGAAAACAACAGGGTACAAACGAGGCATAGACTGACATCTCACACCACACACCAAGATAAGGTCAAAATGGGTGCATGATTTAGACATAAAGGCTGACATCATAAGCAAATTAGAAGAGCAAGGAACAGTCTACCTGTCAGATCTATGGAGAAGGGAAGAATTCATGACCAAACAAGAGAGAGCATTACAAAATGTAAAATAGATCATTTTGATTACATTAAATTAAAAAGCTTTTGTACAAACAAAACCAATGCAACCAAGATAGAAAGAAAGCAGAAACAATCCTTATAGCAAGTGTCTCTGATAAAGCCCTCATTTCTCAATTATATAGAGAACTGAGTCAAATTTATAGGAATACAAGCTATTCCCCAATTGATAAATACTCAAAGGATATGAATAGACAGTTTTCTGACGAAGAAATCAAAGCTATTCATAGGTATATGAAGACATGCTCTAAGCACTTTTGATTAGAGAAATGCAAATTAAAACAACTCTGAGGTATCACTTCATACCTATCAGATTGGCTAATATGACAAAAAAGGAAAATGATAAGTGTTGGAGAGGATGGGGGAAAATTGTGACACTAATGGTGTCCCATTGGTGGAGTTGTGAACTGATCCAACCATTCTGGAGAACAATTTGGAACTATGCCCAAAGGGCAACCAAACTGTGTACACGCTTTGATCTAGCAATGTCAAAATTAGGTCTGTATCCCAAAGAGATCATAAAAAAAGGGAAAAGGACCTACAAGCACAAAAAATATTTATAGCAGCCCTTTTTGTGGTGGCAAATTATTGGAAATTGAGGGGATGCCCATCAATTGGGGAATGGCTGCACAAGCTGTAGTATATGAACATAATGGAATACTTATGTGCAATAAGAAATGATGAACAGGTAGATTTTTAGAAAAACCCTGGAAAGACTTGTATGAATTGATACAAAATGAAATGAACAGAACCAGGAAAACATTGTACACAGTATCAGCAATATTTTGTGATGATCAACTATGAATGACTCAGATCTCAGCAACACAATGATCCAAGACAAGTACAAAGGACTCACAAAGGAAACTATCCACATCCAGATAAAGAACTGATGGACTCTGAATGCAGATCAAAGCATACTTTTCTCACTTACTTTATTCTTTTTCATGGTATTTTTTTCCTTTTGATCTCTTTCTTCTTTCACAACTGTGACTAATATGGAAATATGTTTTACATGATAGCATATGTATACCCACTATCAAATTGCCTATCATTTTAAGAAGAGGGGAGGGCAGGGGAGAGAAGGAGAAAAATTTGGAACTCAAAATCTTGTAAAAATGAATGCTAAAAGTGGTTTTGACATGTAATTGGGAAAAAATAAAACACTTCAAAAATTTTTAAAAACTATTTGTCATGTGGAATGGCTCTCTGGGAAAAGGAGGAGGAAGGCTACATGGGATACTATGGTGATAGTAGAATATGAAATAGAAATAAAAACATAAAAAAGAGTGTAAGCTTATTGAGGGTAGGATTGTCTTGCTTGCTTGTATTTGTATTTCTAGTGTTTAGCATACTGCTTGGCACATATTAAATTATGCTCATTCATTCATTCATGGATACTGTGATTTATAGGATTCAGGGGTTAGGTTACTCCAGGGGGGTAAATGCTTTCCTAAGCCTAAAGTGTCTCTTGGCCACAGCTGTCACTCAGCAATCTTCCCTAGGAGAGAGAAGTGCTTGTCTGTCTGAAGGTAGAGCACTTAAAGAAAGTCAAGGGGAGAGAGGGGACCCTGCTACCTTGCAGGGGAGGGAGACAGTCCCTCAACCCTTGGTACAGCAGTTTTATCTTCTCAAGCCTCTCAAACTTTTCCTCAGAGGGGAATCCATTGGCTGAGGGGTAGATGAGCTTGAGATTAGGTTGTACCTAGAAGGCCTGAGGGGGGTTCCTTCCCTGCTCAGCTGCTGATCCTGAGTCATGAAACCAGGGACCCCTGCTCTGCAAGAATCAGGGCTCCTGTGATCTCAAGGGGAGCCAGATTTCAACAACTTTTAGATGAAATATTGCTGAGCTAAGGGCCAGGATCCTTGACTCTAGATCAGAGGTTCCCAAACTTATTTGGCTTACCAACTCCTTTTTAAAAAAAAAAATTACTCAGTGCCCCCCTCCCCGGAAATCTACTTTTTAAAAATCTTTTAGCTTTTTTTTAAAATTTGCATCATTTAAAAAAAATATAAAATTTTTTTAAGTGATGTATCTTAAATTTAATAATTTATTGTAAATTTGTGTTTTTCCCACATTGAAAATTTGATGACGTAATATTTCATCATATAACCATTTAGTGTCATATTGTGAACAAGCCATTACATGCACATATTCCTGCTGATGCATGCTGGACTTCCTGAAAATGTATAACATGCTAACCTGCCAACACTTGCTTGTTAAGACCTGTTGGCGGACTTGATCACTGATCAGTTATAACTTGAATTTTGTGTGTTTATTTGGAAAATAATGTAATCACTATGACTTTAACTCTGTTACACCACAGATGAAACATGTACGAACAATTTTTCAAAAATTTCTTATCTTTTTCTCTTTCCTCATGCTTCCACTGCCCCCTTATTTTTATTCAACTTCCCCCAATTGCACCCAAGGCTACTACTGCCCCCCCCTGGATCATTCCATTGCCCCCCTGGGGACAGTATCACCTACTTTGGGAACTTATGTGTCTAAAGATTGTGTTCCGACATTAAATGTGGCCCTCCATTTTCTTTTCCATAAAATGAGGGGGTTGGACAAAGTTTTATCCAAAGTCTCTTCCAGCACTAATAGTCACCTATATTTCTATGGCATTTGGGTTCCATTTGATTTTACCTCAGCTCAGCCTCAGTTTCAGTAAGATTTGAATAAGCTCTTCTTAGTCACCTTGGTCAAGGACAGAAAGTTATTTCCCAGATACACCAAAATATTTATAGCTGTACTTTTTTTTGTGGTATCAAAGAACTAGAAACAAATAGATTTCTGTTGATTGGGGAATGGCAAAATAAATTGTGGTATACTAATGGAATATCATTGTACTGTAAGAAATAATGAATATGAAAAATCCAGAGAAACATGGGAATGCAAAATAAAGTAAGAACCAAGAAAGTAATATATGCAATGACAATAGAAATGGAAAGAACAATAAATTGCAACAGAACACTCTGTAATTATAATGACTAAGCTTGGCTCCAGAGTGGAGTTGAGAAAATATGTCTTTCTTTCTTTATTGCAGAGATGGGGGACTATGGATGTGGAATATTATATATATTGTTAGAAATGGTTGATGTATTGTTTGGTTTTGATGAACTCTTCCTTTTTTTTCTTTGTTTCTTTTAAATCTTTGTTACAAGGGAGGATTTACCATTGAGTAGGGGAGGGAAGGAGATTAATATGATGAAAAAGATGGGTTCAGAGAAACTTGGGAAGACATATGAATAGATATAGAGTGAAGTAAACAGAACCAGGAGAACAATTTGTACAATAACGTTATAAAGACAAACACCTTGAAAGACTTAAGAACACTAATCAATGCAATGAGTATCTATGATTCCAGAAGACTAATAATGAACTATGCTATTCACTTCCTGACAGAGGGGAGATATTCAGATATTCAATATTCAGAATGAGACATATATTTTTGCACATGGACATTGTAGGGATGTGGTTTACTTAACAACACATACTTGTTATAATTTTTTTCTTTTTTTTTCTTTTAAATTGTGGAGGGTGGAAGAGAGAAAATAAATGCTTATTAATCAAAAATAAAATAAAAATTGGATATAAAAACAAAAATCATCAATTTATTAAAAGGAACAGGATAGGCAAGAAGGAGAGGAGTAGTATTGTCTGTTAAGATGATATGCTAATGTGAGGAAATCCAAGAAATGGTTGGTGGGCAGGGAGAAATGGAGATTATATTGGCAAGGATCAATGGAGACAGCAACAGAAACAATACCATTATTAAAATATACTTAAGACTGCTTGGGCAAAAAGAACAGGTTAAGGGTTTGAGGAACAAACCATAAATCTACCATGGAAACATGATGTAATAGGAGCAAGCATTTATTTGTAAGGCACTGTAGAAATGGTGGGAATCTTGGGAGAAAGGAAGTGACCACTCCATTTCAGAAATTCTGTTAGAGAAGTCTAGGAGAGCCAGGAAGAGTTTGATGTGCACCTCAGCTTTTTGGGGTGCAGATTTCAAAACATACAGAGAAAGGAGAAGGATCCCATGGATTAAAATTCTTTGAAGGCAGAGACTGTTTTTTTTGTCTTTATATTCTAACCTCCTAGCATGGTGCCTCATACACAGCAAACACTTTATTTCGTAGTTGTTGTTTGGTTAGTGAAGTTGCCCAGGAGGGGCTCTTAAAAATGAAAAATGGAAGACATTGAGATAAAAAACAATTCTGAGGAGGGAAAGGGGAAGTTGTTTAAGAGACTTATGTTGATATACACATCAACCAACTTAGGTTTAAAAAGACATGGAGATGAAAGAATAGTATTAGGAGAGCTAAAGCTCAGAACATGCTGGTAATGGTGAAGAAAGCTAAGGAGAAGGGAAGGGGGTTTGGTTTAGTGACATTGGGGAAAAGAGGATCAGAGAAGGGATATGACTACTGCTTAGGGTAGATGGGACACTGATAATGGACAACAAAGAAAGCAGAGCTGTTCAATTCCTATTTGGTTTCTGCTTTGTTGGTGGAAGAGAGCAACCTTTGGACTGCAAAGGACAAAATGGAAATAGGAAGCTAATACTGAAGATAAGTAGGGGGATAGGAAGAAAACATCTCCTTCTTTCTTGTTGAGTTCAAGTCATCAGGCTCAAATTAACTACACCCCCGAAAGAACTGGCCAGTATGATTGCTAGACCACTGTCAGTGACCTTGGAAACATTGTGGAGGACTAGAAATGGACAGATGGATAGATTTTCAGAAGAGAAATGGGAGTGTAGGCAGCTAGGTGGTATAGTGCATAGAGTTCTTGAATTGTGAGTCAGGAAGACCTGAGTTCAATTCTGGTCTCAGATACAGCAGTGTGACCCTGGGCAAGTCGCTTAACCTCAGCTTCAGTTTCTTCATCTGTAAAAGGGGGTGATAATATTATTACCTACCTCCCTGGGTTGTTGTGGGGATCAAATGAAATAACTATACATAAAAGCATTTTGCAAACCTAAAGCCCTGTATATATGCTAGCTATTATTATTGTCATCATCATCATCATCATTATCATTATTAATGGCTTCCCCTTCATAAGAAATTATCTAGGAAAGGCCAAATGATCAGTGGTTGAGTGTGTTATACAAGGGAATTCTTGTGCTGGTATAGGTTAGACCAAATGGTTTCTGAGATCCATTCTAATTCTGAGAGTCTTTGAAAATAAAAACAAACAAAAACAAACCTAGACATCTCAAAACTCTGACCCTCTCTTTACTCATTATGTCTTCAGTTTACCTGACCCGACTTTACCCTTTTTGCCTCTCCTACTCTCACTTGCCCCCATTTCCTCTTACTTGTCTTCTCCAAAGTCTGCCTCATGCCATTTCTTCCCTAAATTCTTCTGCTGTTCATCTCACCCCACTCCATCTCTTCCATTAAATTCTCTTCTTTTACTCTCTCCTCACTACCTTCTATCTCACTTCTTCCTTCCTTCCCTCCTCTCCCTCCACCTCATTCTACTTCTACCCCCTATTATCTCCCTCCAAACTCTCTCAAGTTCTAATCAGTTCTCTTCACCTGGTCTCTCTGCCTAGTCTCTCCTTCTCTTTTCTTCTTCCTCTTTCCTCCCCTCCCTTACCCTTTCTTCAATTTACTCTGACACTTGCTATCTTTATGACTCTGGGCAAGTCCATTTAATCTCTCTGAACCTCATTTTCTCATTTATAAAAAGAGGTGGGGGGGAATGGATTAAATGACCTGAGACCTTTTCTTGTTTTAGTTCTATGATCCTATGATGCTTTCTTTACTTCCCTTCCCTTTTCCTTCTCTCTAATCTTCTCTCCCTTTGCCCCATCTCACCCCCATTTCTGCCCTTAGCTCACCTCTGAGGCACTTAACCTCATTTCTTTCTACCTTGCCCTTCGTCTTTGAGGCATTTAACCTCCCTGAGACTCAGCATCCTTATCACTAATATGAATGTGTTGGGCTAGGTGACTTCTAAGGTCTCTTACATCTCTAAATCTAAGGTCCTCTAGTTCTCAATCCATCTCACTCTTCCTCTTACCCTCCTCCTTGTCCATTTTGGTTCTTTCATCTCAGTGTCCAGGTAAGATGCTGTGTCCTTTCTTTTGTTTTGAGGGCACTAGAGGTCCTAGGTCACAACTGCAACCTATGACCAATATTTGGGAACCAATATCCTTGCCCACTGTGTCAACAGATACTGAAAACTAAACTAGCCTTCCCTTTTCACTGACCCTGACATTGAATCTACCACTGCTGCTGCTTTTATTGACCCTCACTATAGTCCTGACCCTTCTACTGATTATGATATCTACCCTGACCTAGCACAAGCAGACTGCAAAAGAATTCTGACTTTTTTCCTTGGGCTTGCCAGGTTCTAGGGCCTAAACTTGTCCGTGACCTTCCTGGTCAGTCTCAGTAGGTAAAAAGGATATCCAGTAGGGCTTAAACTTGTCCGTGACCTTCCTGGTTGGTCTCAGTAGGTAAAAAGGATACCCAGTGTATACGACCTAGGAGCGAGGAAGATGGTGGTGGTGGGAGGAGTCAACTTTAGCCTTGTCTAAGGGCAGCCCATCTCCACTGAGTTCTGTCCTCATTAGCCAGCCCGACCCTTTCTAATTCCTCTCTAAACACAACTAGCTATTGCTGTTCGGACTGAAATAATTAATTGGAACAAAATTGCCACTGTAGGAGAAAAGAGTGATTAAACCCATCCAGAGGACAATGCCACTAATCATCAGTCTAAGTGTCTAATTATGGGGCTGGAGGATGTGGATGGGGGATAATAACAGGCTTTTGTAAACTGTGTTGCTGGAGGAGTGGAGAGGAGGGTCTGTGTATAGGGAACTTCACTTCCGGCATAGTGCATGATTCCAGGACTCAAGAGACATCCAAGAGAGGAAAAGCTTGTGCACTAGAGAACACATCTTGGTGCAGCGGAAAACACTCAAGGCTTGAGAGTCAGAATTGGGTTTGCTCCTGACTTTGCCTGTTTCTCACCATGTATCTGAGGATGACTCATTTAACCTGAGACGTCTGTTTACTTACTCTAAGATGAGAACAATAACACTTGCAGCACTCAGCTAAGGAAATGAGGAAAATGCTTTGTAAACCTTAAGTGTTATAGAATGGTTATTATTTTTATTGGTCTGGAATTCCAATGGGGATGGGGAGAGAGCTAGAAAATGGTACCTTGAGGACTAATACAGGGAGGGTTCTCTTTCTGTTACCACTTTTTCCAGACCCAGTGACCCCTAATACATCCCCAGTGTTTCCTGAATAAAGTCACCTGGCTTCCACCTGTACAGTTTGGCCCCCAAAATATCTTTCATTTTCCTCTTATGTGTAGCCTACACCTGAGGTGTCAACCATGTAGCCCATGTGGTCTTGCTCCTGAGTGTGGTTCACTCCTTGATGTGGCCTGAACCAGATTAAAATGTATTTATGAGGGAAAAATTTAGCTAAGTAAAAATACAATAGGACATAGATAATGTTAATATATAGTTTTCTAAGTCAATATGCAGGTATCCTTGTATATGGTTTAGTGATTCCCATTTCTATTTGAATTTGATACCATTGGTTTATACCATAGAAAATATTGTCCCCACACTCCTCAGTCTCT
This sequence comes from Vombatus ursinus, assembly GCF_900497805.2. Taxonomy (NCBI): domain Eukaryota; kingdom Metazoa; phylum Chordata; class Mammalia; order Diprotodontia; family Vombatidae; genus Vombatus; species Vombatus ursinus. Next base: position 3,302,209 of record NW_020953949.1, on the reverse strand, counting down.
AACCTTTCAGCCACCTTCACTCCTCAATCGCTGTTCACAGTCTACCCATCCTTTAAGATACAGCACAAATACCACCTTCTGTATAAAGCCTCCCTTGTTGTGGTCCTCCCACTTGGACGTGATCTCCCTATTTAATCTCATAGCACCCTGTGCTCAGTTTATGGGCTTGAATCCTCATCTGTATTTTATTTATTGGTATACCCATCTTCTCTACTAGACTAGAAGCTCCCTGAAGGTGGGTACCTACTCATCTTCAAGGTCCCACTTCCTCTGTGAGTTTTCCTGGAATCTTCAGCTTAAAGTGATGAGCTGGTAAATTGTAGGAAGAGGACTGCGTAGAGAATCAACTGACCTGAGCTTTTTTTTTTTTTTTTTTTTTAGGCAAATGGGGTTAAATGACTTGCCCAGGGTCACACAGCTAGTAAGTGTTAGAGGCCAGATTTGAACTCAGGTCCTCCTGACTCTAGGGCTGGTGCTCTATCCACTGCACCACCTAGCTGTCCCCCTGAACTGGGTTTTAATCCTGAGTCTGCTACTTGCTTAGCTGGGTGACCTTGATCAAGTCACTTGCCTGAGCCTCATATTTCTCTTCTGTCAAATGAGGAAAGAGACAAGTCTAAAATCCCTTCCACTCCCTTCACTTAAATTGTCCCTGTTGCCCTCACTCTTTTCCTTTCTCTGCTCCTTGCCATCCCATTCACATTCTTTTGAGAAGAAACCTTAAGCTGCCGATATCTCCTCTTTTCTTACCCTACATATCCCTGTCATTTCAGCTAAGGTGACTTCATTTCCATCTCTTTTTCTACTTCCAAATTCTTGTATTCTCTAATGCCCAAGAGGAGTACAGTGGAAAGTGTACTAGGCCAGGAATCAGAAGACCTGAATTTGGGTCCAGGCTCTGTCATTTATCAGCTGGGCAAATCACTTCACCTCTCATAAATCTCAGTGTCTCAATTATAAATTAAGGGGGAGTTGCTGGACAAAATGTTTTCAGTGGTGTCACCCAGCACTAACATTTTAGGTTCTAATTAATGTCAGTTCTGATTTACTAGGTTCTAAAGTCTGCTCCAGATCTAGTCTTTTGAGTCTGAGTTCCCATGCCTGTAATTTGTTATCTTCTCTGGCCGGGCCAGTAGACCTTTCTTCTCTCTGGCACTTTTTGGATGCTTTCCTAAGGTTCCCTCTCCCTGGTTAGATACCAAAGCACAACATTGATCAATTCAACATTGCTAAATATTCTTGACTCCTAAGCCATCTGCCCTGGGCTGCTATGCCAAATCTAGAGAGGAAGCATAAAATCGAATTCTATGCATTGTAGAGTACCTAGGTCAGCGATGGGGAACCTGTGACCTCGAGGTCACATGAGGCCTTCTAGGTCCTCAAGTGCAGCCCTTTGACTGAATCCAAACTTCACAGAACAAATCTGTCTCCTAGATGCTGTATGAAACCAATAACACTACCAGACAAATATAAGAAGAAACTCTCAAGTTGCAGATGAATTCCATTCAATCAGAATAAAAAAATAATAAAATTGTTCTCTGCATGAAAGTTGACTCAGGACAGAATCATATTCTCCCTCTGTAATCTACCAGGGGTTAGGAACTTGAGGCCTTGAGGTCTCATGTGGCCCTCTAGGTCTTCAAGTGCAGCACTTTGACTGAATCCAAACTTCACAGAACGAATCCTTTTATTATGATTCATGCCACCTGGAAGTGGTCTTCCTCTGATCTCAATGTACTCTGTACTTCTCTTACACAATTTTTTTACTTTGATTTGCATTATATTTATGTATATGTCTCATCTTTTTCTTACTGGACCACACACTCCTTGAGGGCAGGCACTGTCTTATTTTAACTGTGTAGATATCCTAGTGCCTGGCATAGTGGTTTAGCAAATTAGCAAATACTTAATAAATGCTTATGGAAGGGCCACAGATTTAGAGCTGCAAGGGATTTCAGAGGCCATCTAGCCTAATACCCTTATTTTTCAGATAAGGAAACTGAGGCCCATCTAGGTTATTTGCCCAAGATCACAAAGGTAGTAATTGCCTAAGTCAGGATTGAAACCCAGGTCTTCTGACCTTCCTGTAGAGTGATGCTGCCTCCAGGGTGACTAGTTCATACCACCTACATACTAGCAATCATCACTGATGCTAATCAATTGTGGTGCAGTGTAAAAACTGCCTGGAAATAGTGAGGGGGGGCAGGGGCAGGGAGAGATGTTCACCATGGGGAGGATCCTTCACAAACCAGGCAGGCTCAGAAAAGGCAGAAACCTTACCGTTCAGTGTCTTCTGGACCTCTTCTTGGCACTTAAAGGAGTAGAACTCGTCTTTGACCTTTAAGATAACAAAAGATGCAACAATTCTTAGTGATGTAGTCACTGGATAATAATAATAATAATAATAATAATAATAATAAACATTATTGTAATGCATGCTATGTTTTAGGCACTGTCTGAAGTGATCAGGGAAGAGAAAATCACAGACAAAATAATTCTATGTGGTATAGTGAGGAAGTGAACAAGCACCTATTACACGCATTGTGCTAAGTGCTTTACAAATTTTTTTGAATAGTATTTTATTTTTTCCCAATTACATGTAAAAACAATTTTAACATTCTTTTTAAAAATTGAGTTCCAAGTTCTCTCCTTCCCCATTCCCTGAGATGGTAAACAATTGGATATAGATTATACATGTGCAATCATGCAAAACATATTTCCGTATTAGTCATGTTGTGAAAGAAAACACACACCAGACCCTGCCCCACAAAAAAAAAATAAAGGGAAAAATAGTATGCTTCGATCTTTATTCAGACTCCATCAGTTCTTTCTCTGGAGGTAGATAGCATTTTTCATCGTGAGTCCTTTGGGATTGTCTCAGATTATTATATTGCTGAGAATAGCTAGTGCTTTACAAATAATATCTCATTTTGATCTTCACAATAACCTTGTAAGGTAGGAACTATTATTATCATCTGTCCCATTTTACAGTTGAGGAAACTGAGGCAAATAGTGCTTAAGTGACTTGCCCAGGTCACAAAATCAGATGTGGACTCAGGTCTTCCTGAATCCAGGTCCAGCGCTCCATCCACAGCACCATGTAGCTGCCTCCGGCAAACAGCACGGGGCTTGATCAGAGGACTAAGGTTTTATCTAGTTTCATCTCTGCTGATTGCATACTATTGGAAGAAGGCAGTGTTCTTTCCTTGGTTTGAACGCAGTCAGGCTCCTCAGACTATGTGCTGTGTCAGGCAGCAGCTTTTTGGATGTCATCTTTGAGTAAGGAATTATGGCATGCTAGAATAATGCCCTGATTTAGCTGGCTGATCCTGGTAAGCTCATCCACTTGATCAGGACAAAATTAAACCGGAAAACTTCTTGTGAGTTTGATCTCCAGTCCTATATACATTGTGGGGAGATAAAGGTTTAGTGTAGATTTGAACCTTGGAAAGTGGAGGTGGCCTTAATGTGGAGAGCACCAACCCACAGCAACATTAGCGATCTCCAACAGTTCTTGGGGTTTTGCTACAGCTGAGATCCACAAGGGACAACTGTGTAGGGAAGAGTCAGCGTTCACACAGCTGTTTGTAATTGTTAATTACCAGCACTACCCCTTCAGGAAAATAGGATCAAGACCTTTTTTTTCTTTTTCTTTTTAAACTGGAGTCATCTGGAATCCTTCTCTAGCAGTCCTGTGATTACAGTGACCTTCCCACTCCACTATCCACACCATTCCCAGGCAGTTAACACTATTCTGGGTAAGTCTGTGATGGAATTATGAAATGGCCATTAAGTGAGTGAAAAAGAGAGGGGGTGTATGACATATAAAAAAGGAGAGAGTGGAGCAGTTATTGACTGCGTGTGGAGTAGGAATATAATATCAGGAAATTAGTGTGAGGGCTAACAGATGCCAGGGTATGGGCCCCTGGAGTTGATTCTCTGGAGTAGAATATTAGGGAGAAGGACCATCTGAGTGGAGACCCTAAGAGTGGATTTTTGTGTTCAGAGTGAATAAGTGACTTAAAATATGGGAACATAAGGACTTTTAGAGCCAGGCGGATGCTTGCCTGCCTCTCCTGACTGTGGAGCTAACCAAGAGATTGTATGCCTCTGGATCCTTACCAGTTCCTATTAGTGTTCAATTAAATTCGCATTCCCTGAAAGATGTGAGATTTTTTTTATCAGTATAGTTCATACTCCAAGTGGTCTCCACATAGGAAAAGAGAAGAATATACTTGCATTGACTAGGGTCCTCAAGAAGTTTCCCTAATGGGTAGAAGTATCTCTATATCTTTTCCTAGGCTGCTGACTGACAGAGAAGCCACAGGGTGAAGTGTGTTGTCTCTTGTGTGTCCTTTCCCTGGGTCTTTGTGAGGTGGTAATGAAGGCCTCCTGCTTATTGCCTCAGAAGATAGGCCACCTCCATATACTACCAGAACATATTAATTTAGACTGCAGGTCAGTTTATTTCCTATTTCTGGAACGTACCTACTATCTGCCACTCTGCGGGGCAAAATATACTTCTTTACTGTATGTCACACAGCAGTGCCAGCGGTACCTTCGAGCCGTTTTTCTGGCAAGGGTATTGTCTATGATGATAAAGTTATTCAGAGATTTCTCAATCTATATTTCTGATAATACGACCTTCTGTGACTTTGCCCCATTAACCCTAAGGGTGAGTTTGAGAACCCATATATCAGTACTTCTCTTGTAAGCTCAAAGTGTTGGAGCAAACTAGCATAAGGAGAGAATACCTGTAACTTGGTACCATGATCCAGAGGAAGCATGATACTCCATTATCATGTTGGCAGAATTCTGGAACCTAGAACATGTAAAATCAATCCAGAAGTTGATTTGACTTTTACCTCTAATGTGTTCCCAGTCAGCAGAACAGCAGGACAGATATACTATCACAAAAAGCAAAAGTCTCAAATCCTAAGAGTACCATGTAGTACCCAAAAACTTTTTAACCACCCTGCCTCAGTGCCCAGCATTGGTGCCTTGTACATTGTAGGTGCTGGAAAGATGTTGAATCTTTGCCCACGTTGGAAACTATGATGAACATCTGTCAATGAGAATGCAGTACTGCCCTCTGCAGGAATGGCTTGATAGCACTCCAAAGGGAGAATTCATCATTGATAGGGTCACTCCCAGGTACATGTACTCTCTTGGGAAGGACCAGCAGGAGTACTGCTGCCCTGCCATAATGGACTAATAGCAGGGCATTAGAAAATAGGGAACTTCCTTTAGCTGGTGATTTCTAGCAGCCTTGGGTCCTGTGTAATGACACCACTATGCCTCAATGTCTGAGGTCTATGCCTAGATGAAGGGGACAGCCAGGAAACCTCCTGAACTCCTGGAGCTTATCCTTCACACTCTCATGACCCTGGGAAATAATTTTTCTGAACTTCATTACTCATTTGCCCTTGTCCCAGGACAAAGATTATATTATGGTATTGGTCAAAACCTTCTCTAAAATGACACACTTGATCCTTAGCTACCAGTAACAACCCACTGTGATACAGACCACCTGAATATCACTTCTGAAGATAGGATCATCTATATAGAGCAAGAAAGGATTTCAGAGAACATCTAATCCAATGTCTTCATTTTATAGGTGAGAAAATTGTCCAAGGTCAGAGGAAGGATTTGAATCAAGGTCCTCTGTCTCTAAAACCAATGTTTTTCCCTTGGTACTTACCTCCACATACTACCTGAATATGTTATATCAGACTGTCGATCAGTTTATTTCCTACTTCGGCACCATGCTATCTGTGAGACAAGATATACCTCTTCACAGGACACTGCCCAGAAGACCATTGGTTGGATAGACCAAGAGGACAAAACTCTAACAGCAGGGCAAGCAGCTCTTATGGATACTCACCACTGAATTGTGTTTCAATAATTAGATGTACGTGTTTACCCAGAACACGTCTTTTATTCTGCAAACTTGTTTCTATACTCAGGATATTCATGCCCCAGTCCGTTACACCACAGTCAACCAATAGCTGGAAGAATTGGAGGCCATGTAAATGGTCTTACAATACACCGTGGACACTTACCTACTAAGTCCATCATTAACCATTCATTAAGAACTTACCATATGCCATGCATAGTACTAAATGCCAGGGATACAAAAAATGAAAGACATGGTCTATCCCCTCAAGCAGCAAACATTTATTTAAAAATTAGTTTTTATTGATATCATGTTTTTACATCAACATGGTTTCCTCCAAGACCTCTTTTCCCCTCCTAGAAAGCCATCCCAAATAACAAATAGTATTTTTTTAAAAGATGAAAACAAGGAGTCAACATAAGGGACCAATACATCAAAAAAGTCTAAAAATATGTGCAGTGTGAAACACTTGTGGACATTCGACCGCTGCAAAGAGGTTGGGTGGAACTATTTTCTCATATCTTCTCTTTTGAGCCACGCTTATTCTTTATGTTTTTGTGACATTCCTTTTTGATGGGTGTGTGGTTTTTCTTTCCATGTATATTATTATAGTCATTATGTATATTTTTTGATGCTACTCACTTCACTCTGCATCAATTCATATAGATCTTTCCATGCTTCTCTGTATTTATCATATTCATCATTTCTTACAGCACAGTAATATTCACATACCACAATTTGTTTAGCCATTCCCCAACCAATGGGCATCAACTTTGTTTCCAATTCACAAAAAATGACTATTATAAATATTTTGGTACACATGGGGATTTTCTTATTATTGGACCCCTTGAAGTATAAATCTAATAATGGAATCTCTAGGTTAAAGGGTATGGATTTTTTTAATCACTTTATTTGTACAATTTCAAATTGCTTTCCAAAATGGTTTTAATTGATTCTCAACTCCACTAATAATGCACCAGTGTGCATTAAGCATTTATTAAGTTCCTACTATATGTCAGGCACTGCTAAGCAGAGGATTAAAAAAAAATGCAAAAGGCAGTCCCTCACTGCCTCTAAGAGCTTACAATTTTAATAGAGGTAGACAATATGTAAACAAATATATACAAAGTGAGCTATATATAGGATAAATAGGAAGTAATTAACAAAGGGGAGGCTTTAGAATTAAGAGGGGTTGGGAAAGACTTTCAGGAAAAGAAGGGATTTTAGTTAGGACTTAAGGAAACTAGAGAAGTCAGTAGACAGAGCAAAGGAGGGAAAACATTCCAGATAGGAGGGACAGAAAATATCATGGAATGTCTGGGAGACCAGGATTGAAGAGTGCGTGTTGGGAAGTAAGGAGTAAGAAGGCTGGAAAGATGGAGAGGGCTAAGTTATGAAAGGTCTTGAATGACAGAGGATTTTGTATTTGATTCTGGAGGCAATAGGGAACCACTAGAATTGATTTTGTGTGTGTATGTGTGTGTGTGTGTGTGTGTGTGTGTGTGATGATCAGACCTATGCTTTAGGAAAATCACTTTAGTGGCTTAAAGGGGGACCAATCAGAGTAGGGAAAGACTTGAAGTAGGAAGACTCATCAGCAAGCTATTGCAGTAATCCTTGTTTGAGATGATAAGGGGTTCCACCAGGGTGGTGGCTGTGTCAGAGGAAGGAAAGACATTTATTCCAGAGATATTGCAAAGGTGAAATTGATAGGCCTTGGCAAAACGGCTTGGGTATGCAGGGTGAGAGGTAGTGAAGAGTATAGTCTGCCTCCTAGGTTGTGAGTCTACAGGACTATTGCCCTCCACAGTAATAGGGAAGGTAGGATGAAGGGAGGGTTTAGAGGAAAAGATAAGTTCCATTTTAGACACGTTGAGTTTAAGATCTCTACTGGAGAGACAGTTCAAGATGTCTAAAAAGCAGTTGGAAGTTGGAGTGGAGATCGGAGACAAGATGAGCAGAGAGATTAGGGCAGGAGAGGTAGAATTGAGAGTCATTAGCATTGTTGAGTGATTTTTCTGTCATGTCTGACTCCTCGTGACCCCATTTGGAGCTTTCTTGACAAAGACACTTCCACTTATTTTACAAATGAGGAAATTGAGGCAGACAGGGTTAAGTGACTTGCCCAGGGTCACACAGCTAGTAAGTATCTGAGGATGGATTTGAACTCAGGTCTTCCTGACTCCAGGCCAGGAGCTCTATACAGTGAGCCACCTAGCTGTCTCATCAATTAAATCCATAGGAGTTGATGAGATCACTAAGTGAAGTAGTATAGAGGGAAAAGAGAAGTGGACTTGGGACAGAACCCAGAGGGACACCCAGGGTTAGAGGGTGTGATCTGGAGGAGGATCCAGCAAAGGAGACAGTCAGAAGATAGATAGGAGGAGAACCAGGAGACAGTTACATCCTGAAACCCAACACTCTATGCACTGGGTCACCTAGCTGCCTCTACCTGGGTACTTCATCATTACCTCGAAACTCAACATTTCTGAAGCTGAACTCATCATTTCACCTCAATTCCAATTCTTCTCCCCTCTCCTTTGTCCACAACTATCCTAAACTAATTTCTCTTTTCAAATGCCTAATCTTTGCCAGTGGCTCCACCATTGTTCCAATCTGGAAGAGACAAGAGAATGTTAAGGAGGAGGAAGTGATCAACAGTGTCAAAGGCTGCAGAGAGGTCAGAGAGTGAGGACAGAGAAAAGGCCTTGGATTTGGCAACTAAGAGGTCATTATAACTTTGGGGAGACTCGTTTCAGTGGAGTGGCGAGGTAGGAAGCTGGACAGTAAGGACTTAAAAAAGTGAAAGGAGAGAAGGTGGTGGCATCTACTGTAGATGGCTTTATTTTTTTTTTAGGAGTTCAGCTACAAAAGGCAGATGAGATATAGGACAATACTTAGTGGGCACGTAAGGATCAAGTGAAGGTTTTTTTTCAGAATAGGGGAGACAGATCTATTTGTAGACAGAAGGGAATGAACCAGGAGACAGAGAAAGCTTGAAGATAATTGATAGTGTGGGGATGAGAGAGGGTACAACCTGTTGGAGAACAGGATGGAAAGGGATCATCTTTTGTCCTCTTCGCCAATTTGCAGGTTGTGAGGTGAAACCAAGAAGCTCGTGTTCTGACGGAAGAGATGGTATGTAAATAACTATGTGTGGTCATGATATCTGCAGTGTAAATGAAAAGTAATCTCTGAGCAAAGGCCCGAGCCCCTGGGACAACCAGGAAAGGCCTTCTGCAGAAGATGAAACTTCAGCTGAGTCCTAAAGGGATGTAAGAGGTAGAGGTGAGAAGGGAGAATATTCCAGGCATGGTGAATAGTGAGTGCAAAGAAAATCACAGAGTTAGTAGGCGTGTGTCGTGTAAGGAGCAGCGGGGGAATCAGTGATGTTGGATCGTAGAGTACATGGAGGGCATTAAGTGTCAGAAGACTGGAAAGATAGGAAGAGGTCAGGTTTAAATACCAAAAGAGCTTCAAATGCCAACCAGATTTTATATTGGATCCTAGAAGTAATAGGGTGCCATTAGATACCCAGTGAGCCCTTGTGGAGTAGACTGAGTACAAGATATGGTTGTCAACCTGCATCATCATCATCTCTAGCATTTATATATTGCTTTAAGGCTTGCAGAGCACTTTACGTATGTTATCTCATTTAATCCTCACAACAACCCTGGGAAGCATGTGCTATGATTATTTTCATTTTACAAATGAGGAATCTGAGGCCCAGAGAGTTTAAATGCCTCGACCAACTAGTAAGCAGGATTTGGACTCAGGTTTTCCAGGTCCAACACTCTATGCACTGGGTCACCTAGCTGCCTCTACCTGGGTACTTCATCATTACCTTGAAACTCAACATTTCTGAAGCTGAACTCATCATTTCACCTCAATTCCAATTCTCCCCTCTCCTTTGTCCACAACTATCCTAAACTAATTTCTCTTTTCAAATGCCTAATCTCTGCCAGTGGCTCCACCATTGTTCCAATCTGGAAACTTTGGAATCACTTTTGACTCATTTTCCTCTCTATTTCTCATATCCAACCAATCACTGAGCCCTGTTGATTTTTTTCTTTTTTGAAGACACCCCTCATTCTTAATTCTCACTAGTGCCATGGGGTAAGACCCCCACTGTCATATTATCTGTGCTGGTGGGGTGATAGAGGTAAGGAGAGATAAGTTTCAGTGAATAGGTTAAGCAGCAGGGCTGAAAGCAAGCTCCGCTTCTAGGGATCAGGATCCAAGCAAAGTATAACCAGAGGTCAGGGAGGGTCAGAAGCCAGGATTTCTCAGGACCACCTGCATCTCAAGGGGCTGAGATGGAAGTGGAAATACAAGATACATCTGTACAGGATGAGGTAGTGGAAGAGCTGTTTTATGCAATTTGGCTCTCCAGAGCTTCAACTTTTTATGCCAACATGATACATTTATTCTCTGCCTTTGCCTAGCTCTGACATTTGTTCCTATCATTTCAGACTGAGTCATGGTTTCTTTCTCACTTGACTGTGCTATTCAGTCATCCTACAGGTCAAAATGCACCTCTCCTCCACATATCATCCAGTCTGCCTGTGCTGCTGCCTCCTTCTGCTCCTCCTCCTCCTCCTCCTCACTCAGGCTTACTGAGTCACACAATCCACACAATCGCAGACTCTTAGAGTTGGAAGAGATCTCGGGGGCCAGCTGGTCCATTTCACACAAGAAAAACAATCCCTCCTACAACATACCCAACAAGTGGTCTTTTAGCTTTTGTTTGAAGACATGGAGGGTGGTGGTGGTGGTACAGCAACTCACTATCTCCCGAGCCAGTCCAATTTGGAGAGCCCTAATTGTCGGGTAGTTTTTCCTGACATCAAGCTAAAATTTTCCTCTTTGCAACATTTACCCATTGTTCCCTAGCTCTGTCCTCTGGGGCCAAGCATTGCAAATCTGTACCATCATCATCATCATCATCATCATCATCGTCATCATCATCATCTATAAAGTACTTACTATGTGCCCCATGCTGTGCTAAGCATTTTACAAATATTGTCTCACTGGATCCTCACAACAACACTGTTATTATCTCTATTTTTTGGATGAGGAATCTGAGGCAAACAGAGTTGAAATGACTTGCCCAGAGCCACACAACTAGGAAGTGTCTGAGTCTGAATTTGAACTCAGGACTTCTTGACTCCAGGCCCGGCCCTCTGTCCATTGCACCTATCTATGACATTTGTGAAAACATCTCTGTTGTAGTCTCCTAATTATCCTCTTCTCTAGGCAAAATTTACCCAGTTCCTTTAACTAACCTTCATATGGCATGGACTTGAAATCCTTCACTATTCTCCTTCCTCATCTCTACCTTTTAGAATGGTTTTCTTCTTTCAAGGATGAGGCCAGGTGACACTTCCATGAAGCCTTTCCTGTTCCCCTCAGTTATCTATCAGTGCTCTCTCACTTTACAAATTACTTTGCATTTATTTATAAATGTATATTTTGTATCCCCTACCCTCACTCCCACTCCAGTAGAATGTAGGCTCCTTAAAGGCAAGGACTATTTATTTTTTGCTTCTGTACCTTTAGCAGCTAATATGATGCTTTGTACACAGGAAGTGCTTAATCAGTGTTGGGTTGTTGGACTGAATTTTTCATACACTTTCTCATTTGAGCTTTGTAACAATCCTTTGAGGTGGTTAGAGCAACTATTATTATTTCCATTTCATAAGTAAGGAAACTGAGACTAGAGAGATTATGTGATGTGCCCCAAATCATGCAGCTATTAAGGGGCTGGGGGGACAGGGAGACCCTCAAATCCAAGTTTTTTTCCTCTAAGCCTCTCATATTTTCCACTGCAAAATAGAATCAGGGTGTTTTAGAGCTGGGAGGGATCATATAATTCAGCTCCCTCATTTTACAACTAACCTAGGAAGGCAAAGCCACTGGACCTAACAGAGCGTGAATTAGAATCCTTGTCTCCTGACCCTCACTCCAGTGTGATTTCAACTACACTGTCTCCTCTGCTGTAATTGTAGAATTTGGTTGAGATGATCTCCAGGTTCCTTTCTAGCTCCGAAATTCTGTGGTTCTCTCTCTATAGCTCAAGTGGTGTCAATTTCAGTGACAGGGGATTTTATTTGAATTAATGACTTTAATGGTGATAATTTATCTTTATTGAACACACAAAAAATAGTCAGTGGCTTCTCTGATAAGCAATTGTGAGAGATCCTGTGAAAAGGGTTTCTCTTAGGTCATGCTTGCATGAGAGTTCTAGACCAGTATCTTAGGACCTATTTAGGAGCCACCTAGCAAGGAAGAAATGTGGCCTTCCTTACACATTCCAACTGTGCACCAACATATGGACAGAATGGGTCTGCAACTGTAATGCTTCCCCTCCTAATTAATCACATTACTCAAGAAAATATATTGATATAATTAATAACAGGAGGCATCTATATTACCCTCCATGGCATAGCAAATTATGAGGTAATAATCCTTGGATATGTTGACCTGGATTTTATACATAATCCATCAAGCTCATTCTCACCAGAGTGAGCCTCAGGAGGCAAGCACAATACCCCAATTCTAATTAAACAAAAACAAGATGGACGGCAATAATGTTCCATTAGTCACTTCCAATACAGCATAAAATGGTTAATTCTCTTCCCTCTTCCCAACACCCTTCCATTTCCTTTCAGAGATATTTCTTCAGTTTTTTTTAACAGGACTGGAAAGAGCTATGCTCCTGTTAATTCAGAATGAAAATCAGTTCTGGTTTGGTGAAGGAAGAAATAGTGCAATGCTATTATAACAGGAGGCCCTGAAAGCTTTCAGCATCAAACAATCCAACCTTTTGGTCTTTGGACACATTTCTGGATTGCAATGAATAGGTTGTCCACCATTGCCTGAAGCAGCAATTGTAGCTTATCCAGCATTAGAGGATGTGTGACTGGCATGGAGGTCAGTGGCTCAAAAGGGCCCTTTTGGGCGGCCAGAAATTGAGGAAACCACAGAGCCAAAGGCTGTCAAATTTATGTAAGCTTTAATCCTTTTCGGCAGATCTTCTAATTTGGGGCTTTGATAATAATAATAACTGACATTTATATGATGCTTTAAAGTTTCCAAGGTATTTTACACATATTATCTCATTTGGAACAATAAAAGATTATGATCAGATCAAGGAAATTCTAAGTTCATGAACATGAAAGTGGAACATTTGTGGGAAATGGTGATATCAAGGATATATGATCATCTCTGTGTGTGGCTGTGGAGGAGTGGATAGTAAGTCACGAGAACTGCATAGAATGAGGAACTGGGAAGTTAAAGTGTTTAGGGGAACATTGAAGATCTATGTTGAAGATGGGTGTGAGGTGTGAGGGCGGGAATTGGGGTGGAGAGGAAGATAGTGAGCCAGGCACTGAATTTATTGACAAAGAAGGGGGAATGGTCTAAGGAACTGATAGATAAAGACCATCGGGATCAGGATTGGGTGCCACGTTTGCATAGCATGAATTACAAAGCAGAAGAGGTCAATCAACTGATTGTGGTGAAGGGAGAATCTGGAAGTGACCTTGAGGAACAAGGAGTATTCCAAGTCCTCCCCCATGACCAGCAAGTTGGAGATTATGAAGAGAAGTGCCAGAAAGGATGGCCAAGGAAGCAGTGTCATGCAGGAAGGAGCTAGGTGTCAGTGCTAGAAGACAGGAGTGTGAAGAGAAAACATTTAAGATGAAAGGAAGTTTGTTCATTAGAGAGCCAGGATTCTAGAGAATATAGACTGATCTAGAATGGCACATTGCGGGGTGGAAGTGGATGGGGAGAAGGCAACAGACTGGTTAGTTGTTCTCCTTCATTCTTTAAGAGGACCAAAATGACATCACTAAGCCAGAGTCAAGTTCCAGTGTATCTGACTGTGGCTGATCAGACCAATATGAGCTTGAAATGTTCCCCCACGGGTCAGGCACAAATAGTCCATGTGAACATTTGGGGTAGATTCTCTAAATTTGTGCATCTTGCATTTCTTTTGAAACTGGGGTGGGGTGGAAGTGGATGGGAAAAAGGTAACAGATGGGGTAGAACAAGGGATCTGCTTTGTAGCAGCCAGGGTTTTAGTACCCTTAGAATAGAGTAAAAATTGGATTGTTGTTATTCAGTTGTTTCAGTCACGTTCAACCCTTCATGACCCCATTTGAGGTTTTCTTGGCAAAGATAATGGAATGGTTTGCCATTTCTTTCTCCAGCTCATTTTATAGAAGGGGAAACTGAGGCAAACAGGGCTAAGTGACTTGCCTAGAGTCACACACACACATTTGAAAAGTTGGTAGGTGTGTGCTAACGATGGAAGATCAAGGAATGAATGAGTCTGGGCAAAGTATCAGTGGGTGATGGGGAGAGTCCATTAAGAGAAGCAGACGATTAGATCACTCAAGGTTGTCCCCTCAGGCTTGATCTCCTGGAAACTGGTGTTGTGGTGACCTTTGAGGAGGAAGGATGGCATGGGGAGTCTGAGAGGCTGGTCATAGGAGGCAGGATGTGATATGAGGGGGGTCCAACAGTGCAGCTAGAGTTAGGCTAGGACCCGATGAGAAACTAGTGTCAGTCTCCTGGCAGCCATGATAGTGGATCCAGCTCTGGAGATTTCATTGAACTGGGATCCTGCTAGAAGTTGGAATCTGGTAGTTTCACAGAGTTCACAAATCAGGTAAAGAGCTATGAACCTAAGTTCAAATCCAGTCTCTACTACATACCACTTGTGTGACCTAGGATAAGTCATTTCTCTGTGACTCAGTTTCCTCATCTGTAAAGTGACTAGATGATCTATAAGCCTCCTTCTAGCTCTAAAGTTATAATCTAATAAGAGTGAATAGTAAGTAAATCTGACACAAAATAGGAGACGACTTGTCACCTTTGCTTATTTATAGACTCACATAAGCTCCTTGAAGGCAAGGATTGCCTAATTTCTGGATTTGTATCCCAGATCCTTGTAGAGAGCCTGGCACAGAACAATTAATACATGCTAGTTGATTGATTATATTGACTGTATATGCATATATTTCTGCCCAGATATGGAAGGCTGGTTCTGCTCCTCTCTGTGTCAGTGTTTCCACTTTCTCAAGTATGCTTCAAACTCTCTCTACCTGTTCCACCGTTTTTAAGGGTCATTAGGGGTGTGGGTGTTAGTTTAATATCTTCTTACCAGCTTTCTACTTTGTATAATGAAATCAACAGTGTAGGGGGTGGAAATCAATTGATCAGACCACATTTACTGTCCTTCCACACCCACACATTTAGATAACACAGTTGAGGTCCTGGGAGTTGAAATGATTTGCCCACAGTTAGTAGGCTGTAGCAGTGGGTGGGATTTGAACCCAGGTCCTCTGGCTCCAAATCTATTGCTTCTTCCATTGTAACACCTTGATCTGCTCTTCTGGTGCTCTCCCTTTCCCTTCATCTACCCTAGGCTAAGCCTTGTCCTATTGAGATTCCCCAGGTGCAATAAGATTTGTTGTTGTTCAGTTGGTCTGTTGAGGTTTAGGGGTCCTAGGATCCCAAAATCACAGTGTGGGTCCTGCCTGAATGAATTCGACCCAAGCCTTCTTTCAGCCAAAGACAAGGTTTATTAAAGAATCTGCCATATTGGCCAGACTCTTAAAGAATCTAAGCATTTGTGTCACTAACGCAAGCAGGCCAGATCTTAAGAATCTGAGCACCTTAATGGAGACAAGATGAATCTTATATACAGAAAGACTGTGGGAGGGATCCAGGAGTGGCCAAGTAGTCTGGGATGACTGGAGGAGGAGTCTAAGGAGGAACTGGATGGGAGTGGCCAGTAAGCTGGAGTGACTGTGAGGTAACACCAGGGACCTGGACCATGTGGCCAAGGGAAAAAGGAGTCTATATAGGATTAAGGGTGGGAAGTGGCCAGGGGGTAATTGGGGGGTAACAGAACAAAATAGGGAGATTGGGTGTAGACACGATGAAAGGCCAGTTGAGTGGATTACAACCTCAGGCAAACACCGGAGATTTGAGAAAAGTCCAGAGATTTTCTTTTTTGGTGTCCAGATCCCAAAGACATGGTCTTTTTCTTTTAGGGGTTCAGATCCCATCCCCATCAGGTCTGACTCTTTATGACCCCATTTAGGATTTTCTTGGCAAAGATGTTGGAGTGATTTGCTGTTTCCTTCTCCAGCTCATTTTACAGATGAGGAAATTGAAACAAATGGGGCTAAATGACTTGCTAGTATGTGTCTGAGATCAATTTTGAACTCGGGTCTTCACGATTCCAGGCCTGGCCCTCTATCCGCTACACTGCCTAGGTAGAGGACGGGTTTGCTTGAGGATTTGAGCCCTTCCATGTCAAGCTGGTAAAGAGGACAACCCAGTTTTCTACAAAGAGAACATGGTTCTGCCTGGCCATTCTTTTTCTTTTCTTTTTTTAGGCAATTAGGGTTAAGTGACTTGCCCAGGGTCACACAGCTAGTAAGTGTCAAGTGTTTGGTCTGAGGCCGAATTTGAACTCATATCCTCCTGACTTCAGGGCTGGTGCTCTATCCGCTGCTCCATCTAGCTGCCCCCACATTGCCATTCTTAATATATGGAGGGGAGACTGCTTTTGTCTACAAACTATGAAGGAGAATAGAGTTATCAAAAGACCACATTTAGGCTGGGCCACAAATATTTGTTGCCTTTGGGCATTTGGGGATTAGGAAAGAGAGACAGACATGCTTAAGAATGCAGCATACATGAAAAACACAGCTTCTGGTTCTCTGGGTGATACAGAGCTTTTTCTTCTGTTTTTGAGTTGTATATGCTATGCTGCTGGACTGACCCCCTGTGGCAGTGACCAGGTCATCCCTGTGATGTCTGAGTTCCCTTTTCCCTTAGGCTTCTCAGGGTACAGTGGTTGGACTTGGAACCCAGGTTAAGATCAGGGTTAAGCAAACTATGAGAATGACTTGGTTGACACATCAATTCATATTCAGCTTCAGGCTATGGGTTGGAGTAAGAGCTGAAGGAATCCTTCTTACTCCCCGAGGGCATGTCTGAGAACTCCTCAGAGGTGATTCAATTCTATTCTATTGTGGCATGGTCCCGTAAAAATCAAGTCATAAATGCTAAATTTCAGAATGATTTGGAGCTGGCAAAGAATTCTAAGGACAAGGAGGGTTTTGTTTTTTTAAGCTATACTGTGGAAAAAAAAGATCAGGAATACAAGGGAAAATATTTGCTGGGGGTGGATGGGACATTGATAAAGCATAACTGTCAGAAGGCAGAACTGCTCAATTCATATTTTGTTTCTATTTTTTTTTCTCCTGACAAGGAGTCCAGTGTTTGAACTGAAAAGAATGGAACAAAAATGGCTAATAGAAAGTTGAAATCCAAGATAAATTGAGGTATATCAAGAAAGCATATAGTTGCCATTGACAAATTCTAGTCATCAGATCCAAATTAGCTACATCCTAGGGTGCTGGGAGAATTGATGAATGTGATTTGTCTATGACTATCAGGGATCTTTGAAAGATCATTGGAGAATGGGAGAAGTGCAACAGGACTGGAGAAGAACAAATATCTCATTTTTCATCAAACAGAAGATAGTGGGATTTGTAAACAATAGGCCAATGATTTTGACTTTGATTCCTGTCAAAACTCTAGAATGTATTATTAAAGGTGTAACGGGGACTGGACATAAGCTCAATCCTTATAAGCCTGTCTGTCAGTGTGCTAGGCTGATGGGATTTCCCACTTGGAAAATCTCACATGATGACATATGATAGAAATGCCTAGTAGAGGCTTTGGATCACATGTAGACATTTTGTGGCTAGGTCTAGTCTGCTAACCCCATGGGGGAAGGCAACTTCTTTTTTGGGAGGAACTGGAACTGGAGGTGCCTTCCAAAGTCAGCCTGGATTTCTCTCTGGAGGTTGAGACTTTTCCCACGGTTGGAATCCTTCAAAGAAGTTGTCTGGTTCGAAACAGTGTTGAGGCTGACAATGTGAAAATGAGTTTTAGTCCATTATTTTAAAGTCTGTTCTTTCATTTGAGGTGAAGGCAATTAATCTAGAAGCTAAGACCTTAAGATTTTAAAAGCTCAGGAGGCCAAAGAAGAAAGTCCCTTTTATACATCAAAACATTTATAGTAGCACTTTTTGTGGTAGTTAAGAATCAGAAACAAAGTAGATGCTTTTTGATTGAGGAATGACTAAGCAAATTGTCATCCATTAACGTGGTGGAATATTATTATGCTGTAAGAAATGTTGTTGTTGGGGCAGCTAGGTGGTACAGTAGATAGAACTCTGGCCTTGGGAGTCAGGAGGACCTGACTTCAAATCTAGCCTCAAACACTTAACACTTACT
This sequence comes from Vombatus ursinus, assembly GCF_900497805.2. Taxonomy (NCBI): domain Eukaryota; kingdom Metazoa; phylum Chordata; class Mammalia; order Diprotodontia; family Vombatidae; genus Vombatus; species Vombatus ursinus. Next base: position 3,283,986 of record NW_020953949.1, on the reverse strand, counting down.
AGCTGTTTGGCCAAGTCACTTAACCCTAATCACCTCACCACAAACCAAAAAAAAAAAAAAGTTGTTGTTATTGTTATTGTTGTTTGTCCTTCATTCTCGAAGAGGACCATGGCAGCAGGGAGGTGATGCCAGGATATGCAAGTGAATTGGATTTAAGTGAGGGATGGCTGTGCAAAGTCACCAGCCTCGATTTCTCAACAAATGAGATGAATTCAAAGAAGCCTGGAAAGAGCTACATGCCTGGTGATGTAAGCAGAGCCAAGGATACAATGGCTACAGCAGTGTAAATGGAAAGAACAACCATTAAAAAAAAAATCAAAATTGAATGTGGTAAAACTACAAAGAAAGAATATGGCTCAAAAGAATGAAAGAGGAGATATGAGAAGACAATTCCACTCCAACCCTTTGCAGAGGTGGGAGGTCCACCAGTAGTGGAGTCCTGGAGCCAGCTCTTACCAGCTCTCCTGGTTGTTAAAATTTTAGTGTAAGCATTGACACCTTAGAATTCAGCAAATGCTATAAATTAAAGCTTGATTTATTGTTTTGTTAATTGTCTAGACTTTAAAAAGTGATGGAGAAGTGTTAATAATGCAGATTAAAGTTAAAAATATGTCATGTATACATCCCCCCAGCCAGTTGTTAAACACTTACGAGCCACCCCTGTCCACAAATGTTGGACATTGCACTTATTTTTAGACTTTTTTGACATTGATCAGTTATGCTAATTTGTTTCCTCTTCTATTTCTTTTTACTTTTAGAAAAATGCTACCTGTTATGTGGAAAATCTCTGGAGGGGGTGAGGGGAAGAATCATAGGGGAAACTACAGTGATGTAAAAAAAAAAAAACTCCTAAAGATATCAATAAACTTTTTTTAAAAAATTTCTATTTTGGACATGTTGATTTTGAAATACCTAGGAAACATCCAATTTGAAAAGTTCATTGAGCATTTGGTGATATGGTACAGAAGCTCCAGAGTGGTGGATCAATAGCACTGGGAGTCATCTATCTAAAGATAATAATGAAAGCGATGGGAAGTGATGAGGTGATCAAGAGAGAACATGTAGAGAGAAAAGAGGGCTCAGAGCAGAACCTTGGGATCATATCCACAATTAGGGAGCAGAATAGGGATAAGAGTGAGAAGAAACAGTTAGATGAGGAGGAGAACCAAGGCAGAGCAAAGAGGAAGTTATCCAGGAAGAAAGGAAGGGTGGTCAATAGTGTCAAATGCTGAAATGAGTCAATAAGGGTAAGGATTGAAAAAAGATCGTTAGACCTGGCAGTGAAGAGGTTATTGGTAACTGAAGAAAGCAGTTTCAGCTGAGTGATGATTAGTGTCATTGCAGAGGGCTGAGAAATGAGTGAGAGGAGAAATGGACAGGTAGATTGTTTTTTCCTGGAGTTTGAATGTGAAAGCAGAGGAGAGAGATAGGACGAGAACTAGCAGGGGGGTCTTCAGCTGTGAGGGAAGGGTGAGGAGGTGCCGTGGGAGGCTTAAGGATAGAAGAGAAGGTTTGAAGGTTTGGATCAACTAAATTTATAGTGGCCTCAGTTGCAACAATTGTGGGACTTTTTTTAGCTCCATTCAGTAGCATGTGGGTAGGAGTAGGGGAGGTAGATGATGGGAGTAACCCAGGTTTGAGGTTTGGGAAGGTAAGAGTAGTGACAGGACAAAGGAGTGAGATATCAGGGAACAGAGAATAGCACAGAGTTGAAATGGTTAAATAAAGGGTAGAAACTGGGGAAAGAGGAAAATGAAATTAACTCTAGGGTGAAGGTTCCAGGAAATACTGAGAAGTAGAGGGACAGGCAGTCACAGTGAGGATGAAGAATAGGTTGAGGAGGAGGGAGGCATGGGAAGAGATGGAAAGATAGGTTATGATCAGATAAAGGAATTTCAGAGTTCTTGATCAGGTAAGGAATATTTGTGAGAGGGGCAAGATCAAGGGTGTGAAAATCCCAATGTGTGGTTATGATGTAGTTGCGATGAAGAGGAACATTGGGCCCTGAAAATTAAATGGCCTGGCAGATGGGGGGTGGTGGTGGAGCATTTGCGGGAATCCCTAGTATAAGAATGGAAGTTGGGGTAAAGAGGAAGAGTGTGACTCAATTGCTGAATTCCTTGAGAAAGGAGGGAAAATGACCTAGAGATTGATGGAGGGCAGGGGGGTGGGTAGGGGGAGGGAAAGGACAATCATCAGATCTCGGCTGGGTGATCAATTTAGATAGATTAAACCTCAAAAGGAGTTATAATGGTAGCACAAGAAGATTCTAAAACTGGCAACGGGGAGCAAGAACAATCTCCATTGACCTCAACCATGACCACTGTGTCAGGGTGTTAGAGAAAACATAAGAAGTACAAAACTGGAAAAGATGGCTAGGATCCAGTCATCTGGGGACAGCCAGATCTTTTTGAGTGCCAGAAGATGAAAAGGGCATAAGGGGAAGGAGTCTGAAATGAAGAGAAACTTAATTATGGAATGAGGATTGCAGATTGGAGAGAGATGGGTGTGCATTTTAGATATAAAGGGGATAGACCATGATAGATTCTGGGCATACAAACACAAAAATGAAATAGTCTCTTACCTAATAGAGCTTGTGTTCTTATCAGTCAAGACAAAAATTTATACAAAGTAAATACGAGCTAGTTGGGAAGGGGAGATGAGGAGGTGGGGGGTAGCATCTGAGCTCAGAAGAAAACGGGGGATTCTAAGAATTAGAGGTGAGGAAGGAGTGTGTTGCAGGCATGAAAGACAACCCATCCAAAGGCATCAGACTGAGAGATTGAGTGTTGTGTGAGAGGAATAGCAAAAAGGCCATTTTGACTAACTAGTAGAGTGGATAAAATGGAGGAACCTATAATAAGGTAGGTTGAAACGAGGCTGTGAAGGGCTTTAAATACCAAACAGAGATGCTTGCTTTTTATTCTAAAGTTAATAGGGAGCTACCGGAGTTTGCTGAGGAAGGGAGTGACACGGGTAGACCTGTGCTTTAGGAAAATTGCTTTGGCAGCTTTGAGGAATACATATAGACCGGAGAGGAGAGAGACCTGAGGTGGGGTGGTCAATTATGAGACTACTGCAGTAGTTCAAGTGAGAGGTGATGAGGGCCTGAACTAGGAACAGTGGCTGCGTGTGCATGTAGAGAGATGTGAGAGTATGGGAGAGAAGGAAACAACTGATCAGATACGTGGGGGGAGGTAGAGTGAAGAGTAGAGGGCAACTCTGAGGTTTCACACCTGGATGACCAGAAGGATGGTGGTGTTCTTGGCAGAATAGGAAAGTGTGAAAGAGGGATGAGAGTGTGGAGGGAAGGGCGATCAGGGAGAAGACAAAGAGTTCTGTTTTGGAAGTGTTAAGTTCATGGGCCTATGGGACATCGTATTTGAAATAATCAGTGGGAAGTTGGTGATATGGAACTTGAGATCACCAGAGGGACTATGGCAGGACCTAGATATCTGGAAGTCATCTATGTAGATTTTTTCTGGCAAAGACAGTACAATAAGCTGGTTTTTCTAAAAACCCTCTAACAAAAAAAAAAAATTAAATTTAATTGTCAGTTTAATGTCTCTAATTTTTAAAAAGTGAAATATCCTCTCCAAATCAACTTGCAAATCAGTAAGATAGTAGGCTATGCCTAGTAGCCTCAAGTTTATCTTTCACATGAAAATGCCAGGATACTAAAATAACTCTGTATACAATTCCACATCCTAATATATTTACAATTGAAACAATTGATTTAAAAAAAACATTAAATAATGTTAAATTCTGTGTGATATATTAGGTCAAATGAATGTAGTTTACCTTACCTTCGGCATATTTCCTATAAATCTTTCAGTCAGTTCTGTTAAAATTTTCTATTTCTGAGAAGAAAAATAGGATTTAAAAGCTCCCTGCCCAAATTCCCTAATAATTTTTTGTACTTTACTAGCTAACCACCTTGTAAGCACTTAACAGATTTGAAAGGAAAATTCACTGAGGCAGCTGAAACTAGTATAATCAAAGCCCATGGAGAGCTGTTAAACAGCAAAAATACAGAAATGCAGAGGAAAAAGCCCAAATCCAGAAAATGGGATCCACTGTATTTATAATTTGGAGTCACAAATACTGTTACTTGAGAAGAAAGATCACTGAGTTTGTTTCATGTGAATGCTTTAACTGTAGATAGCATGAAACCTAATGAATCATGAAACATCTTAAAAATGCACATGTGAAATATGTTGACAAAATAAGAATTTTTTTTTCCCCAAAGGAAAGGAGATGTTTTCAATAAGCAAAATCAAACTTTTTCAAAAACCATGTCTGGGATATTAGAAGGATTGCTTGTATCATATAAAAGTACTTACAGAATTCCAAAGTGTAAAAAGTCTCATTTGTTAGGAGAAATACTAATGGTACCTGCAGCTAGAGATATGGTTGAAACAAAGCTGGGTAAATCACATGCAAGAAAGCTTTCAATAGTTCTTGCAGGTATTAAGATGTGAAGGGAAATTATCCACATGTCTATAGACCTTTGAGATCAGTTTACTGAGAAATCTTATTTTGTATTGCAAGGTGAGGAAGTGACAGATATAAATTTGATTATATATGTGCAGTATGTTGTTGAAATATGTTAGGGAAGATTTATTGCTTTGCAAACCTACTGATGGCAATGCCACGTTCAGAGAAATTTTCAATGTGACAAGGATTTTTTTTGGGGGGGGGGGCTAGGCAATGGGGTTAAGTGACTTGCCCAAGGTCACACAGCTAGTAAGTGTTATGTGTCTGAGGCCGCATTTGAACTCAGGTCCTCCTGACTCCAGAGCTGGTGCTCTATTCACTGCACCACCTAGCTGCCCCGTGACTGAAGGATTTTTAAATGAAAAGATATAATGTGGGAATATTGTATTGGACTTTTACACTGACTGAGCTCAAAGTCAGGATGAAATGAAAGTCTATAAGCCCTAATTGAAAGTGTGGCCCCTTGTACAATCTGGACACATTGTAGGTTTCACAGACAATCACTTATATCAAGAAATATAAATGAGGAGCTACATAGAGGTTTCAAGTTGTTATGAGTAATTGACTTTATTTAAAAGAAAAGTCTGTTAGAAAAAATTAAGGCTTTTGGCAAAATTGTGACAATATGGGGGCAGAGCATAGAACACTTCTATATTCTTGCAAAACATACTGGCTTTCTTGTGCCAAAATGCTTTGAGCTAAAAGAGTAAATGACTGTTATTCTTAGTGATAATAAAGATGAAGTAAATTCACTTCATAACAAAAAAATTTACTCCTTGAACTTGTGGATTTTAAAAAAAAAGAGTACTTGACAAAAACTGCTGGGAAATCTGTAAAATAGCACGGCAGAAACTAAGCATAGACTCTGTATACCAAGATAAAGCCAAAATGAGTACACAATTTAGCTGTAAAGGGTGATACTATAAGCAAATTAGGAGAGCAAGGAATAGTTTACCTGTCATATCTATGGAGAAGGGAAGAATTTATGATCAAACAAGAGATAGAGAACATTATGAAATGCAAAATGGATAATTTTGATTACATTAAATTAAAAAGTTTTTGCATGAACAAAGCCAATGCAACCAAGATTAGAAGGGAAGCAGAAAGCTGGGAAACAATTTTTACAGCCACTGTGTCTGGTAAAGGCCTCATTTCTAAAACAGATAAAGAACTGAGTCATTTATAAGAATACAAGTCATTCCCTAACTGATAAATGGTCAAAGGATATGAAAAGACAGTTTTCAGATAAAGAAATTAAAGCTATCTATAGTCATATGAAAATTAAAAATCACTATTGATTAGAGAAATGCAAATTAAAACAAATCTGAGGTACCATACCATATGTATCAGATTGGCTAGCATGACCAAACAGCAAAATGACAAATGTTGGAGAAGATGTGGGAAAATTGGAACACTAATGCATTGTTGGTGGAATTGTGAACTGATCCAACAGTTCTGGAGAGCAATTTGGAACTATGCCCAAAGGGTTATAAAAATGCACATACCCTTGGACCCAGCAATTGTACTTCTAGGTTTGTATACCAAAGAGATTATAAAAATGGGAAGAAGACCCACATGTACAAAAATATTTATAGCAACTTTTTTTGTAGTGGCCAAGAATTGGAAATTGAGGGGATGCCCATCAATTGGGGAATGGCTGAACAAGTTGTGGTGTATGACTGTAAATGGAATACTATTGTTCCATTAGAAATGATGAGCAGCTGGACTTCAGAAAAACCTGGAAAGACTTGTATGAACTGATGCTGAGTGAAGTGAGCAGAACCAGGAGAACATTGTATACAGTAACAGTAACATTATGCAATGACCAACTTTGACAGACTTAGCTCTTCTTAGCAATGCAAGGACCTAAGACAATTCCAAAAGACTCATAATGGAAAATGCTATCCACATCCAGGGAAAGAACCATGGAATCTGAATGCAGATTGAAGCATACTATTCTCTCTCTCTCTCTCTCTCTCTCTCTCTCTCTCTCTCTCTTTGTTTCTTCTTTCTTGTGGTTTTTCCTCTTGGTTCTAATTTTTCTTTATAACATGACTAATGTGGAAATATGTTTAATGTGATTGTACATGTATGGCCTGTATCAGATTGCATGCTGTCTTCGGGAGAGGGAAGGAGAGGGAATGGGAGAAAATTTAGAACTCAAAATCTTATAGAAGTGAATGTTGAAAACTAGATACACACACACACACACACACACACACACATATATATATACATACATACAAATGGGACAAAAGGAGAAAATTACTATTAGCAATCATGAGCTGTGAGCTGCCCATCTGACACATGTGCTCCCTAAGCATTTCTCTCTGCATTCTGAATATATTTGTGGAAAAGTATGTCACACACTTTTGGAGAAGGATGTTTTATACCAACTATTCTTACTGTACCACATTAGTGGTTGCTTTTTAAAGTGAATAAAATATCAACAAATGTCCCTGTCTAAAAATAAAAAAAAAGTACTGTAAGTATATTCTAGGTCTTCAAGTTCATGCTCTGATCCAGAAAGATGAAGTGACTACAATTATGAAAAAGTTAGAGCTATCATGTATAAAATAATATTTTAATATATTCCCCAATTTAAAAAAAATACTTGCCCTACAAATGAAATAGAAGTAGAGTTGCTTATTAGTTGCTTGATCATTCTACAGAAATAATTATAATTTTTTTTAGGTATCTAGATATTTCTAAATATGAATGGATAAAGAATTCCTTTGTCATGGACACATATGATGCATTGGTCTTATTAAATCTGAGCAAGAACAGTTTGTAGACTTGCCTTATGATAGTTTGTTGAGACAAACATTGAATCTGAAAAATCTTATTTTGTTTTGGCTACAGGGGAATAAAGAATCCTCTGGTTTAGCAAACAAAGCAATACAAATTTGACTATACTTTTTGACATCTTATTTGTATGAAATGGAGTTTTTTGTCATCACTGTTATAAAAACAAAATATTGATCTTGAATAGTAGTTGAAAAAGAATTACAAGTAGGTATATCATAGATGACAGAAATTCATGCCCAAAAAATAAGCCCACTCAACATATTAATAATGATATAAATAATAATTGTCATTTTTATGTTATAAATATGAAAAATCTGAAGGATTTTATTAGTAAATACATACATCCATATTTTATCATATTTTATGGTTTGTTATAAAAATGTAGTACATTTCTTATTTTATTAGAATAAAATACCATATAAGAAAATAATTTATATAAATTACTTCATAGAAAGAGGGAAGGCAGGATAATTTTTTAAAATTAAAAGAGGAGAGATTGCTATTTAAAGTCTGGAAACTACTGGTAAAGGGGAACTTTATTGAATTTTGTTGAATTTGTACAGCTTTGTGTCTGGAGGTGGATATAAGCTCCAGGTCCACTATGGAAGAAAGATTATTAATTTGATTGTGGAAATGCCTAATAACTGTGCATCATGGCATATATTAGGCACTTACTGCTTCTGGATTGATGCATATTTGGGGCAATTTAGAAAAGGAAAAGTTTGGAGTCTGCCTGGCTTAGTAGTAAGAAGACCCAGCAGCACCAGGGGCATCTTTACTTCCTTTTCTTCTTCCCTCACCTCCTCCCCACTACAGGCTGTCCCACTGTGGAAATGAAGGCAAAAATGAAACAGTCCCTATCTTCAAAAGGCTTACATTCTATATTACAAAATGATATGTATATATACAAAGTAAACACAAGGTAAATTTTTTTTTTTTTGTGAGGCAGTCGGGGTTAAGTGACTTGCCCAGGGTCACATAGCTAGTAAGTGTCAAGTGTCTGAGGCCAGATTTGAATTCAGGTCCTCCTGACTCCAAGGCCAGAGCTTTACCCACTGTGCCACCTAACTGCCCCACAAGGTAAATTTTTTGAGGGGGGTGAAGAGGAAGTGCATTCCAAGTGTGGGGTACAGCCAGGGCAAAGGCATGTAGATTGAATGTGGAGTACCATGTATGAGGAGCTACAAGAAGGCTTGTTTGCATAGCACAGGAAGCAAAGTAATATATAATGATATTGGAAAGGTAGAGTGGGACCAGGTGCTGAAGGGCTCTTAAAAAAATTACATTTTAAATAGAAAAGTTTATATTTTATCCTAGAGGCTTTAAGGAGTTTATTGAAGATGAGAGTGACGCTGTCAGATCTGTACTTTAGGAAAATGACTTGAATTTATGCGTAGGATGAATTAGAGACAGGAGGGACTTGAGGGAGAGAGATCATTTGAGAAGATTTTGAACCAGGATAGACTCATGCCCTAAGTGGAGCTGTGTGAGTGGAGGGAAGGGGAAATATGTAAAAGATGTCATGGAGATAGAAATGACGATATTCCTCAACTATTCGGATATATGGGGTGAAGGAGAGTGAGGCATCAAGGAATAATTCCAAAGATGGTGCCCAGAGGTACCCTAGTTTGACTTGTTGAGACAGTGAATATTAACTGGTGGAGAGTACAAGTGGGAGCTGATCAGAGAAGTCCTTAGATCAATTTCATGAACTTACCTTTCTCCCTACAAAGTATGGATATTCCCATTGGCACCTTGTTAAGAGGACAAAGGCTTGAGTAGGTCTGTGTCTAGGGGTTGTCTCTTGACGAATTAATGAGTTTTGGTATCTCCTTAAGGGATAAGTTTTAGTGGCTTGACTCCCTTGACATGATTTGGCTGTCTAGGACTCTAGAGAAGATTCTGTGGCAGACTATAAAAGTGAGCTGACAGACTCTTCCTCAGCTTCATTTTCCCTTTTTCCTGTTTTCTCTTGTGTCCAGAGGCCTTTTAGCAGAGATAGATGATTACTTATTGAGTATATTATAGAGAGGATTCTTGTTCATCTACCCTCCAGACCAGATGGCCTTTGATATCCCTTCCAACACTAATAAGATTCTGTAACTCAATGGTATTAATTGCAATTTAACCTTGGGTGTTCCCCCAGGGACTGTCCTGAGCCCGCCTCTCTTTTCTTTCTATACTTTCTCCCTTGGTGATCTCATCAGGTTCCCGTGGGTTCAATTATCATCTTTATACTGATGATTTTCAGATCTTAAATAGATTCAACCCTGCCCTTTCTCCTGAGTTCTGATCTTCTAACACCATCAGCTGCCTCTTAGACCTCTAGAATTGGATGTCCTGGAGGCATCTCAAACTCAATATGCCCAGAACAGAACTAATCTTTCTTCCCAAACAAGGGTTTTAAACCTATCTCTTACTGTCAAGGGCACCGCCATCTTTCTAGTCTCTCAGGCTCACAACCTCTGTATTATCCTTAACTCCTTGCTTACATATTTAATCTGTAGCCAAGTCTTGTCTATTTTTCTTCTTTCACAATATCCTTTATATATATCCCATCTCGCCACCCTAGTGAGACTTCTCATTACCTTTCTCCTGGACTATTGTAATAGCCTCCCGGTTGGTGTCCCTGTCTCCAGTCTCGTCGTCCTCCACTCAGCTGCCAAAGTGACCTTCCTAAAGCACAGTTCTGAACATATCACTTCCTTACTCTTACTCAATAAACTCCAGTGGCTCCTTATTACCTCTAGGATCAAATATATCTTCAGTTTGGCTTTTACAATACTTCACAACCTGGTCCCTTCCTACATTTCCAGTGTTTTTTACATTTTACTCCCCTTATGTACTCTTGAGATCTAGATTCATTGGCCTTCTTGCTGTTTCTCCAATAAAACACTCTATCTCTCTGCTCCATGTCTTTTCACTAGCTGACCCTCAAACCTAGAGTGCTCTCTTTCTCACTTCTACTTCCTAGCTTGCTTTAAGATTCAATTCAAATCTTGCCATTTGCTAATGTTTTCCTTGCGAGAGATCTCCCATTTATACTCTTATTGTGGATATTCAATTTTTTGCATTTTCTCCCCCATCAGCTTATGAGTTCCTTGAGGGTAGGACCTAGGTTTTTGCCTTTCTTTTCATCCCTTGTACTTATTATAGTGCCTTGTACATAGTAAGCACTTAATAAATGCGTTTTTGAACTGACTGATCTATACTATATACTTTGGCACTGAATTTATAAGTCTTGTGTTAATATTGTCTACCCAACTAAGCTGTGAATTTGTTAAGGGGCAGGGACCCAACTGATAAACATCTATTGAATGAATTTGTTGAAGGACTATTTCCTCTGTAGCTCAGCACAGAACTAGAAACAGGGCTGAGTACAATTCAATTAAATAAATATTTATTAAGCACTTATCAGATACAAAGCAATATGTTAGGCATTAGAGATATAAAAATATATGGCAAAACAGTTCAAGGGAGGAAAACACACATGCATGCAACTATGAGACAGGCAGGAACGTGTGATAAATGTGAAAAAAGAAGTCCCGGTAAAGTATAATCAAAAAAATTTTAAGGAGGGGAGATTACTTCCTTTTGGGAGGTGAGGATAGAGCTTTTTAGAGGAAGTGACATTTGAGTTAGGAGAGGGGATGTCCATTTCAAACTTAAATGTCCTAGGTTCATGGGGCTAATCCCAAGCGTTGGAGATAAAATTTGGCTCTTCTGTCCATTCCCCTAACATTTAGAAGCAAATGCTCTCTAAATGGACAGTTGTATAGTAAATATTACCATCGTCCTCCAAAAGGATTTAAGCAAAACCAAATGTTCAACTTGTGTATATTCCAAAGGAGTTTATCAAAGGATATTAGTCACTGAAAGGGATGAATTCAGCCAGACATATTTCAGATGAATATCATGTACAGGGAGCATGAAAAGGCCTCCTCGGCAGGTGCTTCCAGCTTGAGAGACTTTATCCTTTGGTTTCTCCCTTAGTTTCCTCTATGCCGATGTAAGCCTGCTATCTGTGTCAGGGTCAAAGATCAGATCTTTGGCAACAATGCAATTTGAGACCGAATTGTTCTTGCTTATATGGATCCACTTCTGGGGTCACTCTTTATCAGTAAAGCCCTCAGTGTTCAGGTTTACTTAAAGGTTTAAAAGCACTAATTGGCCAGGTGGTGATATACCTGAAATTAAACAGTCTTTTATGATTGACCAAGGAGATATGTCCCTCACTTATGGACAATCTTTTCTGTGCTCCTCATTGGTTGGTCTTTGATGCAACTTGGCCTTGGCATATATTCAAGACCCTCAATGGCCTTAGATATAGGACCTATTGTCTTGGGGAGAAAACCTAACATGGACTAGTTCTCATAATTAACTTAAGATAATACACAGACAGTGACATTAGAAGGTCCTGGTTATCTCAGAGTAGGCAGCCTGCTCAGCTTGGCTACTAATATCCTGAGAATGACCTTGACAGAAGCTACTGTTGGCTGGACCTCAGGGTGCAAAATCTTTGGCCAAAGTTAAGAAAAAAGAAAAAAATTGTATTTTTCACATGAAAATTTATGAGACTACAAGAAGCAATACATCAGCTCTTAACTTGAAAACTGAAAGGATCAACACAAACTACAATTAATACAAATGTTTCTTCTGCTTAGGAAAGGAGTCTTCACAAATGGGGAACGCCTTTGCAGTTTTAGTGTGCAATAAGTGGTGATAACAATAACAGCAACAATAATAATCCTGACGTGATGCATCCTCAATAGCTTCACTTTTGCAGGCAGAAATTCATACATCAGTGATCTCTCAAATCATGAGGTCACAGTAATCCAAATAAGGAACTGTCTAACAAAAACGGCCTTCTGGGGAAATGAAGGATAGGCTGAACAGGGGAATGGAGAACACAGAAGATGAGATTAGAATGAGGTACAAGAGGGTTTCTCCAGAATGGGGCCCATGCAAAGTGATAGGGAATAAAGCATGAGATAAGGCCAGAAAGCTAGGAAACCGGACTGTGTGAGGCCTTCAAGGCCAGAATAATAAAGTAATACTTTTTTAGATAGTCAATGGGGAGCCCCAGGAGGTTTTCCTGCAGAAAAGTAACCATACCTGACCTGGTTGCCTCTGTTTAAGAGTACTTAAGACGCCCTTTAATGCTCTCCTCGGGCGGTACCTTCTATGGCCTTCACTCCCCTTCTCAAATATTCCCGGAGCACATTGTCTGGATCCATCTTCCGCTCCCCAAATTCCCTATCTAGTTTTGTATCTTTTCGTGTTATAAGACCTTTGAGGGGAGGGACTGTGTTAATTCCATTCAACTCAGCTCAAATTCAATTCAATGAGCATATAAGTGCCTATTCTGTGCCAGGAATGGACTAGATAAAATCTTTGACTTCAAGAAGCTAATATTCTGGTTTACATTTTTATCTTTATGTTCTTAGTACCTAGCACAGTGTCTTATATATAGTAAGAATTTAATGAACATATATTGAATTGAATTATGATATCATTCTAATATCCCTCTTTGCTTTTTTTTTTTTTTGGCTTTTGGAGGCAATTGGGGTTAAGTGACTTGCCCAGGGTCACACAGCTAGTGTCTGAGGCTGAATTTGGGCTGGTGTTCATCTACTTTACCACCTAGCTGCCCCCTCTATCTCTCCTCTCTTTCACAAACAAACCCTTAGAAAAAGCTGTCTATATTCATTGTCTCTACTTCCTTACTTTTTATTTGCTTCTCAACCTTTTCCAATCTGGCTCCTGACTTCATCATTCACTGGAAATTGCTCTCTCCAAAGTTATTAGGAATCTCTTAATTGCCAAATCTGATGGTATTTTCTCAGTCCTCATTCTTCTTGACCTTTGTGTAGGACTGATGACCACCCTTTCCTTCTGGATGTTTTCTCTTCTCTGGGTTTTTGTGAAACTACTCTCTCCTGGCTGTCCTTACCTGTCTGTCCCTCTACCTCCCTTGTTGATTCATCATTCATATCATACCCCCTAACCATGTGTGTTCTCCAAGGTTCTACCTTAGGCCCTCTTCTTTCTCTCTTTTTTGAAAAAAATTTATTTTATATTCAATTCACTGAACAAAACAAGCATTTCCATAACACATTACAATAAAAAGGATGATTATGGAAAAACTCAAAAAGGATTTTGAGAATCAAGTAAGAGAAGTAGAGGAAAAACTGGGAAGAGAAATGAGAGCGATACAAGAAAATCATGAAAAATTAGTCAACAGCTTGCTAAAGGAGACCCAAAAAAATACTGAAGAAAATAACACCTTAAAAAATAGACTAACCCAAATGACAAAAAAAAAAAAGGTTCAAAAATCCAATGAGGAGAAGAATGCCTTAAAAAGCAGAATTGGACAAATGGAAAAGGAAGTCCAAAAGCTCACTGAAGAAAATAATTCTTTAAGCATTAGAATGGAACAAATGGAAACTAATGACTTTATGAGAAATCAAGAAATTATAAAACAAAACCAAAAGAATGAAAAAAATAGAAGACAACGTAAAATATCTCATTGGAAAAACAACTGACCTGGAAAATGGATCCAGGAGAGATAATTTAAAAATTATTGGACTGCCTGAAAGCCACGATCAAAAAAAGAGCCTAGACATCACCTTTCAAGAAATTATCAAGGAAAACTGGCCTGATATTTGAGAACCAGAGGGTAAAATAGAAATGGAAATAATCCACCGATCATCTCCTGAAAGAGATCCCCAAAGGAAAATTGTTAGGAATATTATAGCCAAATTTTAGAGTTCCCAGGTCAAGGAGAAAATATTGCAAGCAGTCAGAAAGAAACATTTCAAGTATTGTGGAAACACAATCAGGATAACACAAGATTTAGCAGCTTTTACATTAAGGGACTACAGGGCTGGGAATACGATATTCTAGAGGTCAAAGGAGCTGTGATTAAAACCAAGAATCACCTACCCAGCAAAAGTGAGTATTATCCTTCGGGGAAAAAATGGAAATTCAATGAAATAAAGGACTTTCAAGCATTCTTGATGAAAAGACCAGAACTGAATAGAAAATTTGACTTTCAAATACAAGACTCAAGAGAAGCATGAAAAGGTAAACAGGAAAGAGCAATCATAAGGGACTTATTAAAGCTGAACTGTTTATATTCCTACATGGAAAGATGATAACTCATGAGCCCTTTCTCAGTATTAGGGTAATTGGAGGAAATATATATGTGTGTGTGTGTGTGTGTGTGTGTATGTATATATGTGTGTATACATATATACACATATACATATATACACATATATGTGTATATATACATATATGTATATGTGTGTGTATATATATGTCTATATATAGACAGTGGGCACAGGGTGAGTTGAAGATGAAGGGATGATATTTAAAAAATAAAATTAAGGGGTGAGAGAAGATTATAATGGGAAAAGGAGAAAGGGAGAGGTAGAATAGGGTAAATTATCTCACATGAAAAAGACAAGAAAAAGCTGTTACAGTGGAGGGGAAGTGGGGGAAGGTGAGAGAGGCAGTGAGTGACTCTTACTCTGGTCAGATTTAGCTTAAGGAGAGAATAACATATACACTCAATTGGGTATGGAAATCTATCTTACCCTTCAGAAAAATAGGAGGAAGGGAATAAGAGAAAAGAAGGGCAATAGTAGGGAGGGCGGATTGGGGGAAGGGGTATGCAGAATGCATGCTGTCTTGGGGTGGGGGGAAGGGAGAGATGGGGAGGAAATTTGGAACTCAAAATCTTGTGGAAGTGAATATTGAAAACTAAAAATAAATTAATTAATTAAAAAAAATAAAAAGGATGATTGCTCATGAAACTGCAAATCTGCCATGTACAACTTGCTATTCCCTCCAAATATACAACAAAGTTATCGTGTAAATTTCTTTTTTTCCCCTTTTTTCTCTCCCCCCTCCCCCACCCTAGAGATGGTTACCATTAGACACAAATAGGTATATATGTAAAATTATTCTAAACATACTTCTATTTATCGGTTTTTTTCTCTGGATGCAGACAGCATCTCTCTTCATCTCTCATCTTCTCTGTACTTTATTTTTAATTTTAATGGAGATGTAATAAAATCTTCTTTTTTCTCTCTATACTTTCTCTTGGTAACCTTATCAGATTCCATGGATTTAACTATCATTTCTACATATATGACTTAAAGGTATCCAGTTTCAGGCTCTCTCCCGAGCTTCAACCCTGAATCACCAATTGCCTATTGGAAATTTTAGCCTGGATGTCCTGGTGGTGTCTCAGGCTCAACATATTCAAAATTCAATATATTATATTTCTCCCAAATGCTACCTTCTTCCAGACTTCCCTAGCACGATCATCCTTCCAATCTCCCAGGTTTGTAACCTCAGCATTATCTTTGACTCTTCATTCTTCATTACCCTACACATACAATCATTTAGCAAATCTGACCATTTCTCCCTCCAGAATATCTCTCACTCTATTCACACAATAGCCACCTTGATTCAGATCCTTATCACCCCTCACCCAGATTATAGAGATAGCCTCTAATA
The DNA here is from genome assembly GCF_900497805.2 of Vombatus ursinus. Lineage (NCBI taxonomy): Eukaryota > Metazoa > Chordata > Mammalia > Diprotodontia > Vombatidae > Vombatus > Vombatus ursinus. Next base: position 3,268,152 of record NW_020953949.1, on the reverse strand, counting down.
GGTCTCTCTGTGTGAAGTCTCTTACCATTCCTCTATCCTACACACTAGTGCCAAAGTGATATTCCTTAAATCCAGATCGATGTTATCCCCTTACTCAATCAACTCCAGTGACTCCTTATTGCCTTTAGGATAAAATGTAAACTTTTTTGTTTAGTTTTTAAAGACTTTCACAACTTGGCCCCAATCTATCTTTCAGGCTTAATTGGACAATACTACCCCTCCTTTACTCTGTGATGCAGCTAAACTGGTCTTCTCTGTGTTTCTCATAAATGACTCTATTTCCCATCTCTATGCCTTTGATGAGCTGCTCCTCATGCCTAGAATATACTCCCTTCTCATCTTTGCCTCATAGAATCCCTCTCTTTCTATAGGGTTCAGCTCAAGCACTGACTTCTACATGAAGCCTTTCCCATGAACCCCAGCTTCTAATGCCTACCCTCTGAAACTATTGTATTTTACTTGCCAAGAAAGGGTCAAACTCATCCCACCACATCTCCTTTGGTACATTTATCAGGTGAGATTTCATCTTAGTTTTTCACTAGTTGTGAACTAGGCCTGGAAACTTCCCTAGGCATGAAAGGAAGTCTTAAGATTGAATGAGAAACTCAGGCATGGCCTTTGGGGCCCATTTAAAACCAGAGCTAGTTTAGAACTAACAAGATTCAAGTGTCTGGTAATAGAGAGGAGAGAAATATGCCTCGAGAAGGAAATGCTTAGGGGAAAACAGAATGTTTGGGCTTCACTCCAGGTCTCCTCTGCATCTCAATCCTGTGTTGGAGGATGACTGGAAGATTTTGTATTTCCTATCTTCTCATTGGTATCAAACTCATCAGGACTAATCCTAGACCCCTAAAGGGATGTAGACATCCTAGCTTTGCTATTGCAAGTGGGAGTTGTGATGAACACCTTCAGAATGGGGGTGTAGATAGATGGGTGTGTGAATGTATATATTCATAAATGGATTTGTGTCTTGTATTTGTTCATATTTTGTATTTACATCTTCAGTGCTTAGCATAGTACTTGGTTCAAAGGAGGCACTTAATAAATACTTGTTAATTGACTGATTGATTGGTGTGTGGTCTTTCTTAGTCCCCTTAGCTGCTAGTGCTTTCCTTGCAAGGTACATTTTATCTGCTGTGTATGCATCCTGTATATGTGCACATTGTCTCCCACGTTAGAATGCAAGCTCCTTGAAGGCAGGGATTGTTTTGCTTTTGTCTTTGTATCCCCAGCACTTAGCAGAGTGCCCAGCACATAACAAGTGCTTAATAATTGTTTGGTTTTGATCATGATTATGATACCTCTGTTTTCTGGGCATTCTTCTCTTTTCTCTCTACACCCTCTCCCTTGATGACTTCATTAGCTTCTATGGGTTCAATGATCAATTCATTATCTCTTCCCCCAAACCAACTTCTCTTCTTAACTTCCTTATTTCTGTCAAGGACACTGCAACCTTTTGAGCCACCCAGGTTTGCACTCTTGGAATTATCCTCAACTCCTCACTCCCTCACTGCACATATCCCCTTAGTTGCCAAGCCTTGTTCATTCTATCTTTTACTCCATTTCCTCTTCACTCACATAGTTACTATCCTAGCTCAGGCCTCCATCACTTCTTGTCTGGACCTTTGCCATAGCCTCTTCCTTGGTTTCCCTGATTCAAATCTCTTCTTCTTCAATCTATCCTTCATAAAGCTGCCATATTTTCCTAAAGCAGAGATCTGACTATGTCACTCCTCATAAATTCCAGTGGCTCCCTATTATCTCTATGATCAAAATGAAACTCTTCCATTTGGCATTTAAAACCCTTTACAACCTGGTTTCAATCACCTTTCAAGCTTTATTCTTGGCTAGCATTTTTATAGTACTTTAAGATTTGCAAAGTGCTTTACAAATACTAGCCCATTTTACCTTTACAACAACCCTGGGAGGTAGGTACCATTATTATGCCCATTTTACAGATGAGGAAATTGAGGCAGGTAGCAGTTAAGGGACTTACCCAGGGTCACACAGCTATATCTGAGTCTGAATTTGAATTAGTCTTCCTGACTCCAGCTTTAGCTGGACCACCTATCTGTCTTAACATATTGCTCCCCTTCACACCCTATTGTTTAGCCAAACTAGTCTTCTTTTGCTCATACACAATACTCTATCTCCTTTCTCCATGAATTTGTACAGGCTGCCACCTTCTCTCCTCCCAGTATCTATGATGTACCACCTCCTCACCTCCATCTCCTATAATTTCTAGTTTCTTTAAAGCTCAGCTCAAGTACCATGTCCTTCATGAGGACTTTCCTGACCCTCTTACTTCCCCCAGCTTCCAGGGTCCGCATCCAAATTGCCTTGTATTTATTTTGTATATATTTTCATGTGTACATGTAATCTTCTCTGATAGAATGTAAGCTCCTTGTGGGCAGGCACTGTTAACATTTTTTTTTGTCTTTGAATCCCTAAGCACCTAGAGCAATCCCTGCCATGCAGTGGATAGAGCATCAGCCCTGGATTCAGGAGGATCTGAGTTCAAATCCAGCCCCAGACACAAAACACTCCCTAGCTGTGTGACCCTGAGCAAGTCACTTAACCCCAATTGCCTCACCAAAAAAAAAAGAAAGAAAAGAAAAAAGAAAAAGAAAGAGTGAAAGGGTAGCAGAGTCAAAGGAATATTTTTTATGGGCAGGTATATTTCCATGTTTGATGAAATTGAAAATCATTTCTTTCATGCCATTTGAGGGGGAATTTTCTAGCCCTTTCCTTCTTTTCCAAAGAAAGGTATAAGATTTGAAATTCATTTATTCATTCATTCATTCAACAAGTATTTGTTGAGCACTTTTCATGTATACAGTACCCTAATTCTCCACAAAAACTTGATGGGTGGCTGATCCAAACTAATCTGGTAGCACAGTGAGTAGAGTACTGGACTTGGAGTAAGTCCTGAGTTCAAATCCTGCCTTAGACACTAGCTGTATGACCCAGGGCAAGTTGCTTAACCTCTCTGAGCCTCAGTTTCCTCAACTGTAAAATGGGAATAATAATAACACCTGCCTCCCAGGGTTGTTATTAGGATCAAATAAGTTGATAAGTAAAATATTTTGTAAAACCTTAAAATTCTATATATTTGTTAATTGTTGGGAAGGTTTTCCTTATATAGATTGTTAGAGGTGGAAGGGACCTTAGAAAATAGAACATAGATAACCCTAGGAAAGAACCTGAGAACATAGCACATATAATGTTAGAGCTGGAAAGTACTTTACCACATTGACTCCTAGATCAGAACTGGAAAGTACCCCAGAGATAACCTCATGCCACCCCCTTATTTTACAGAGAAGGAAGATAAGGCCCAGATAGGTAATGTTGCTCTCACAAGGTCATACACCTATGACCCTATGCAAAAAAATCTCAGCAGTTCCCTGATGCCTACAAGATAAAGCCCAAACTTATTATTAGCCTGGCATTCAAGGTCCTCTATAATAATACTATAAGCTACCTTCCCAGACTTATTTCCTGCTTTTCCCCTTTCCATACCCTATGCTCCAGTCAAATAAAAATATTTTTAATTATCTAGCCAACCCACGGCCAATCCTTGACCCTCTTTCACCTGGACTATTGATTCTAGGTGGCGAGACACCCAGAGGAAACCATACTATATGGTTCTCCCTACTGTTCGTCTCTCATTATATTTCCTTGGGGTGAAAATCTTTTATAAATGGGAGAAAGAAGACCTTATGGAAAGGATTGTAGACCTGGAGCTGGAAGGGAACTCAGAGGCCATTTAATATGATCACCTTATTTTACAGATGAGGAAACTGAGGCCCAGGGAAGTCAAATGACTTTGACAGAGGACACACAGGTAGAAAGTAGAAGAGCTTAGGTTCCGACTCCTTCATTTTATAGATAATAAAACTGAGGCTGAGGGACGTTGATGACTTATGTCAAAACTTAGTAAGTGGCAGAGCTGGGGTTTGAACCAAGGGCTTCACGCTTTCCACAGCACTGCATTGGTTCCACCAGACTCTGGCACTCTGCTCTAGGGGACAGAAAACTGAGCCAAGTCCAGAAATCTTGGTCCAAGGCCTACCTCTACCATTAATTTCCTATGTGACAGTAAGTCCCTTCTCGTAGAGCCTTGGTTTTCTCCTCTATAAAATATAAAATTCAGTTAAATTCAATAAGCATCTATTAAGTGCCTACTCAATGTGCTTAGGGAATAAGACTAAAATGATCCCTGCCATTAAGGTGCTCACATTCTACTGGGAAAATACAAAATGTACCCAGTAAAGTAAAAACAAAACACACACAGAGTAATTTCCTAGGGGCATAGGGTGCTGGTGGTGGAATCACAGGACCAGAGATTTACTGTTTGTCGTTTGTTCTCAAAGAGGACCATGACACTAGGAAGATGATGCCACGACTTACAAGTGAATTGGATTTAAGTGAGAGAGGGCTGTGCAAAGTCACCAGCCTTGCTTTCTCCTCCAGAGTCATCTGGGTCCAGTGGTAAAATATAAATCAGGACAATTGGAGATGACCCTCACCAGAGATTGAGAGTTGGAAGGAACCTCAGAGGTCATCCCACTCATTTTACAGATGAGGAAACTGAAGCCCAGAGAGGTTCAACCATTTGCACAACTCACACAAGTAGTAAGCATCAGAAGGAGGATTCGAACCCAGATTGCATGACTCCCAAGTACAGCAATCATTTTTCTGTATTGTACTAGCAAATGAAAGAAATCAGGAAATGTCTCGTGTCAGAGGTGAGATCTCAGCTGAATGAGCCTTGAAGGGAGCTCGGGATTCCAAGGCAGAGGTGGGGAGGGGGAACGCTCTAGGCCTAGCAATGGAATATTTTGAATAGAGACGTAATAATCAGCATTCTGTGTATCAGGGCAGCTCAAGATCTGGGCAGCACAGGTGTTTTATATGGAGGAGGGGTTGAGGTTTCACTCAGGTTTCTGATTGGCTTCCCACCTCTGAGGTCACAGGCAGGGAGATGCCAATCAGCTAGGAAACTGGAAGTTTCTAGTCTAGAAGCTTCCAGGCACATAAAATCCAGATATGGGGGTTTCCAGAAGGAGGGGCAGGATGGAAGGGAGGGGGTACCATTCAGGAGTAAGGGGTGTGGCTATGACACAAACAGCTTATACAGAAAAAGACTAGGTCAGAAAAAAAATCCACAACCAATTTTTCAAGACTACAATACCAGGTTATCATTACTGAGAATTGCCAGCATTTATTTAGCATTTTTCCTTCCTTCTTTCTAAAATAATGTGATTCTATGATTCTTAGACCTACACAGAACCTTAGAGCCCAGACCATTTGAAACAGAAAGGATCTTAGAACATAGAACATTAGGACTGGAAGAAATCTGACAAAACCCAGAATATTACAATCCAAACCCTTCATTTTGCAGATAAGGAATGTGAAGCTCAAAGAGGGAAATGACTTGCTCAAAGTCATCCAGTGTATTTAGTGACAGAATCAGGATTAGAACACAGATCTTTTCCCTCCTGGTCAATTCAATAAACATTAACTGAGCATGTATTACGTCCAAGAAACTGAGCCAGATGCTAAGGATAGAAAGACAAAAGTTGAGTCCTATGTTCTTCTATTGCATCACCTCAATATTAACCCCATTCCTGGGCTATTCTGTGAAGCAAAAGAAGCTATTTAAATGATCAATTCTTTGCTGTTCATTTGTGGGGAGGAGGAGGCCAGGGGTGGGAGAATAGGAGACAAAAGGACATTTCTAAGCAAGAAAATGAAGCAGCATCCTAAAGCTGGACATTTCTTCCCAGACATATTTCAGTAATATGTTGGTTGCAGTGATTTGCAGAGGAACAGTACAATTTGTCCTTTTATATCATTGTTTATAAGAACATGGTGTGGTGGGAAGAACAGCCCATTGGGGTCAGAGGACCTGGGTTAGAATGGATTCCCTGTTCTGCCAATGTGTGACCTTGGGCAAGTCACTTCCTCTCTGAGATTTGGTTTCCTCCTCCATAAAATTGGGGGAGGGGGAGGGGATGCACTGAGATCACTTCCAGCTTGATAGCTATGATCCTATCCATGTTCCAGGGTCTCTTCCAGCTTTAGAAATTCTATGATCCTAAAAATGCTGTCTGATCAGTCATTAACTATGAGCCTGACTTTTAAAAAATTTTAAATCAACGTTTGGGGTCTTAGCTGCTGTCCTGCATCCCTAAATGTAATCTGCACCTTATGACCAGTGGAAGGGTCTTGGGATTCACCCTGGTGGTCTTGGGTCTCTGTCCCCTGCTTGAGAGTCAGTAGTTGCTTCCAGAAGGATTTCTTACTGATGACAAAATCCTCCACTGAATTCCACTCTGCATTCTATGCCCTGGGAGAGCTTTCTGACGCAAACAAATGAAGCTCAGGCGAGAGAGATGCTTTTTTATGCCAAAATGGAAAAAAATGCATTCACAAACATAGGCACAATGAAAGGCTGCACTAATGTGAAATCTTCCCCTCTCCCCCCCTTACACTAACCTAGTGGAAGGCAACATGAGGGTTTCCTTTACTTCCTCCAACCCGATTCTTCTCCCAGGTGAATTCCCTGGCCCTTGAGCCAGGACAGTGGTCAGAGGCTGCGGCACAAGGAACCCAAGCTAAAGCCATTTGCTCTGTTCTGTCTACATCCCATTCTTTGAGGCACTGAAATGACCTGGTGTACAATGAAAGATCCTAGTTTCTGTCCCCTCTGACCCTCCCACCCCACCCTTCCAATTCCCCAGGTCCCCTGCAGTGTTCCCAGATCCTTCCCAGGATGTTGTCCTTACCTGTCAGGTTGAGATAAGGGATCTGCTGATGAATGTCTCTCCAGTGGCTGGAAAAACTGCTTTTCTGAGGAGAGAGGGAGGTCTCAAAGCAGCCCCCCACCTCAGACAAGGAAAGTTGCACTCGCATCCTTGGTATTAGGAGGTGAGGTGGCCGAGGGGCTGGCCCGAAGAGCCTGGCAGGGGGGCATGTTGGCATGGACTCCAGTGGCTGGCTTTGGGACTAAGGGGAACCATCCCCCTTGGAGCTGGCTGAATCCTCCTGGGGCGGCCAGGCGAGCGGGCAGAGGGCTGGGAGGGGGGGTGGGGGGCAGTTGGGGGAGGGGGAGCAGGCTACTGGCCTCCACTGGGCTTAGCTCCAAAAGCAGGAGCGAAGCAGCAGCCCTGTGAGGCAGGCATCCTGCAGAGCCCTGGCAGAGTCTCTGGGGGGAGGGAATCGAGGAGGGGGAGGAGAATGCACAGAGACGGACAGAACCAACGCTGGTCAGTGGCCGTTCTGTCAGCTCTTGCTGGGAGCTCGGGTTCGGGAGGGAGGGAGGGGAAAAAGGAGGGAGGGAAAGAGGGAGGGAAGACGAGGAAGGGCTCACTGCCGCAGTGAGGTTATCCAACAGAATGAGGGCTGTCTCAGCTGGCTGAGCCAGCTCCCCAGATGCTCTGGCTGGTTTTCTATGCCCATCGCCTCTACTGGAGCACCCTGTCTGGGGCTGGGGAAGGCAGGGTCTCAGTTAACAGACAATTTCTAGGAGAGGTAGTTCAGTCCTAGGCTGTCAACCACCAGGGGAACCTTACACAGTCCTGAAGAGGCTTGTTTTGAGCATCTGCTGGGTCCAGTTCTTGGTGCATTGGGTGTAAAATGACTAAGGTTAATTGGATTTAATTCACCATGTCATTATCACAAACAGCTCCCAGTGTGTCAGGCAGCTGTCGTTAGCTTCCTCCTGCCAGGCTCTGGCTCATGCTTTGACATGATGGGGGTTCCCTATGACCACTACCCCATGAAGGACTGCTGGGGGAACTTTCCCAAGGAAGGGTTCACCATTACTGACTTGGGAACTACCCAGTAGGTCCCCTGGTCATGACTAGTACCTGGCTCCATGGTGTCCCATTGCCAGTGCTGGGATATGCTTGGCAGCTAGGACGTTTCTAGGATCCAAGCTCTCAGAGCTTTTCCATTGCCTAATTTTCTCTCTATAAAGTCTGGTGCATGAGTTCCTGTACACCATGAACTCTGGGAAGGCCCTAATTCTTCTCCCAAGGGGAAGAGGCTGAGCTAGGGCAGAACATGAAGGCAGCTGAAGTTCCATTTTCAGTACCTGCTTCGGGTGACCAAGGGCCTTATTGTAGCCTCCAAAAGACAAGATCATTTAATAGAATTATAGGATCATAGATTTAGTGGTCTCATCTAGAACCCCTTTATTTGACAGTCAATTCAACTCAACCAGCATTATTAAATGCCTACTCTGTGCCAGGAACTGAAGCCATAAAGACAAAAACAAAGCAGTCCTTCCCCTCAAGGAGCTTACATTCTGTTGGGAAGAGACAAGATGTATTGAAAAAAAAAGGTACAAAAAGTATATAAAGTAAGCCTAGGGGAGGCAGGGAAAGCACTAACCACTTTGAGAGGAGTGGGAATCAACAAAGAGCTCATGTATAATACATTGATGATGGAACACTATATTAGCCCAATCATTTTGGAAAGCAATTTGGAACCAAAACATTTTTAGTTTTTTGACTGCCATATAACACTGTCCATTATTATCTCCAGATGTTCTTCAGATAAACTACTCTCTAGCCATGTCTCCCATCTTTTACTTGTGAAGGTAATGTTTTGAACCCAATTGTAAATTTTTTTAATTTTTCCCTATTATATACTTCATGTTATTTGATTTGGTTCAGTGCTCTAGAATTTAATCTGAGCCTTGAAGAGGGCTAGGAATTCCAAGAGGTAGAAATAAGGGAGAAGAGCATTCTGGGCATGGAGGACCTGTGTAAACACAAAGATGAGAGATGGAAGACCTTCCCCTCACCTACCTCAGCCCGTCAACTGGCAGCCTGGTAACCAGGATCAACTATCTCCAACTAGGTATGGCCAAGTACCTTCCCCTCTCCTGCTCCAGGCCATCTAAGGTCATCTAGAAGACAGGCCAATATCATTCACTCCCAACCAACCCTCATTGCCTCATTTCCTACTAGGTACAGGCCACCTATCAGCTGGATGCTAATCCCCACACTCCCCCTTCCAGAAAGCCTTATGCCCACTATATTTTTGGTAGGGGACCATCTGTTCTACCTTTATTCCCCAAGCTCCTCTGAGACTTCCCATTTGCTCTGCAACACTTTCTGCCTAAATATTACCTGGACTTTTCATCTGCCATGAACTGGACATGAACATGAACATGAACCCTCCATTATGTATTCTCTCCCTCCAATTAGAATGTAAGCTCCTTGATATCAGAGACTATCTTGATTTTCTATTTGTGTCATCAATGCTTTACACATAGCAAGTACTTAATAAATTTTCTATTCCATTCCAAGAGAAGTGGGCTCGGACACAAATTTGGGATATACCCACACATAGGGCATGGGACATGAATCTAGCCAAAGGGACTGAGAAAACATATTCAGATATGTAGGAGGAAAGGAAAAACCGAGAGAAAAGTTTCACAAAAACTTGGAAGGAGAAAATATTCAGGTGGAGGCATCAGACTCTGTAGAGAAGTCAAGAAGGAAGGGTACTGAAAAAAAGTTGCTTAATTTACTAATTAAGAGATTGCTGACAATCTTGGAGAGTGCTTTAAATCTATGTCTTTATCTAAGACACTAATAAAGGATGTTAAATAGCACAGGGCCAAACCCACATCCCTGGAAACTTTTTTCCAATTTGACGTGGAACCATAAATGACTCCTCTTTCAGGCCAAGAGGCAGCTAGATGGCTCAGTAGATAGAGTGATTGGCTTGGAGTCAGGAAGACCTGAGTTCAAATATAGCCTCAGGCATTCACTAGTTATGTGACCCTGGGCAAGTTACTTAACCTCTGTTTGTTTGCCTAATCCACTGGAGAAGGAAATGTGGGATCATGAAGAGTCTGGCACAACTGAACTACAACAACTTTCAGTGTAGCCACTCAGTGAGGGCTGAATCCTTCTAACCATGCTCTTGTCCACTCCATCTCCATGACTCTCTATCACAATAATAGCTTGACAGAATTTGTTAATTTTTTTTTTTTTTTTTGCTAAAAGTCAAGGCAAGCTATCTCTATAGCATATCCTCTGATCTACCAGTCCAGGAACTTAAAAAAATGTAATAAATTAGCCTGTCTTGAACTGTTCTGATGATGTCTCATTAGTTCTTTGTGTGATCATATCTTCCTTTCCCAAATTTTCACAAACCATCCCTTTAATGATGAGTTTTACTAGGAATCAGTCAGGTGCACTGCCCTATAGTTTGTAGAACCTGCCAATCTCCCTTCTCTCAAATACCCCTCCCCATTGTATTTTTTTTGACATCAGGATGTTTACTCTTTTCCATTTCTGGTTCATCTCTGCTATTTGCCCCAATTTTTCAAAGATTTTTGACAGTGGCTCATACCTGCCAGCTCTTTTGGTACTCTAGGATACAGTCTGCCTAGACCTGGTGACTTGTACTCATCAATGGCAGCTCAATGCTCCCTTTCTACCTGCTGTCTTGTTTTCTCTATTCCTATCCTATTAGTCATTTTTGTTCTGTCCTTTCTAGTCTACAGATCATTTTCTTTTGCAGAGAAAACAGAAGCAAAATAAAAAGTGAGAAGTTCTGCTTTTTTCTCTGATGTCTACTATCATCGTCCCATTCACTCTGCCTTTTTTCATCCCCCCTTTTTTTTCCAATAGAGCTAAAAAAAATCCGAACTTTTGGCTGTCCTCAGCTTTCCTGAACAACTTCAGCTCATTCTGAGCTTTAGAATTCAGAGGACTAAGCCATTTATTTGTATTCATCTTCTGTTACCTGCCGTTATTTCCATCTTTTGTACATCTACTTAAAAAAATCTGAGTTGACCAATAAGTTTCTCGCACATTCACATTGGTCTCTTTAAACAAGCCCTCATTTTCCTCCTTAATATAATTGTTTCAATTGTGTCTTTAGAATTTCATTCTTGAGAGCTTCATATCCCTTCTGGGGATTCTTTCTTTGAACCCTTTGAAATCTGCTCTCCTGAAATCAAAGGTGCTTGTCAGACAACGTCATGCCCTCTAGATTTCAGATTATATTCGACCATATTTCTCCTCATCAATATAAGTTTTCACTATCTTGGAGAGTATACGGGTGCCTATAACGTTGGAGAGGCATGCAGTCTCCTCTTGATCATGATTAAAAAGACTGACTTTAATGCTGATTCCTGAAGAACCCTACTATTTACACTTTTCTCTCCAAAACAACGATTGATCCCTCCCCTTTGTTGACCTGCCATGAATAGATAAGATTGCCGAGGGAGAGAGAGGGTGTCAAAAAAAACAAACAAACCAAAAAACCAGGTCCTTACTGATAACAAAACAATACTTCTAATTACAGAGTGACTCAGTTTTTATAGATTTGTGCTCCCCTTTATTCATGGGCAGGCAGCTAGGTGGCACAAATAGAGCACTGAGCTTGGAATCAGGAAGACTTATCTTCATGAATTCAAATCTGGCATCAGATACTTACTAGCTGTGTGACCCTGGGCAAGTCACTTAACCCTGTTTGCCTCAGTTCCTCATCTGTAAAATGAGCTGGAGAAGGAAATGGCAAACCGCTCCAGTGTCTTTGCCAAGAAAACTACAGATGAAGTCACAAAGGGTAGGACGCTACTGAACAACAAGGCTTTATTTACAAGTGTGTTCACTTCATCAAGGTCACTTAGCATCTCTGAGCCTTAATTTTCTCATCTGCATAAAATCCTGCAGTACATACCTCACAAGCGTGTGAGGCTCAAATGAAATAATGTAGACATAACAGGGGTTTCACCAGATCACCTAGAATGGAGGCAGTCGTGGAAAAGACCGAGGAGCTGCTTCTTGGAGACAGGAGGACGGGCCCAGGCGTGGACATTCTGATCCTGGTTTGTCCAGACCCTTTATGTGTCAATGCAGTTTCAGCACTAATTGGAACCAGTCCAGTCTGTTCAGAACACTAGCTCTTCACCTACTAAAAGGAACCCTAAGATATTTGACTCTGGGGGTTCTCCCAGTGCCAGAGCAATGGTTGTGAGCCAGAAAGCTGGGTTTTATGGGTTGTTCCCTGTGCACATACCACATCCCATTCATGCAGTTAGAATACACCTTGTCCTCTTGCTGAATTTCTACCTCAACCACTCTTTCCATCCCTCTGAGGCCAAGCAAGAGGAAGGTGATCTGCAGGCTGTTCCCTACTTATTGCGTGTTGTTGTTCATCCTTCCTTTTGAAGAGGACCAAAGACATCATGGGGTGACGTCTTGACTTGTGTGTGAATTGGATTTAACTGAGGTACAGTTGCATAGGGTCCATACAATGCCTGCTTTGCGTGAACAAAGCCTTTACCCTTGGATGCCTCTGGAAAAAGAGAGCAATAGTAGACTTTAAGATCATAAAGTAAACTTAAAGATTCAGACAGTTCAGCTATACATCCAATGGAAAGAGACTGTTCCCACCCACCTTGCAGGGCCATTCAGAATGTCCAGGCCTGCATCAATCCTTTTTTCTCCCAGAAGGAACATCCTGGTGTCTCCTCCATTTTAGATGGTCTGAGTATGAACCAAACTTCTATTACCTACATTAGTCATTTGGCACACTTTAAAAGGGTTAGACAACTCAGTGATTATTATTGCCATTTTTTCTTAGAGAGACCACATTGCTTTTCCTCTTATAGGCTCTTTGCTGATATGTTTAATAAGCCTACAATTTGTTATAGATCCTAATAGTTTACGCATCATGGGAATGAGATTCTACTGATCTGAAGCTCCTAGAATTTCTTTTGGATTTCTTGTTCTTGTTCTTGTTCTTGTTCTTGTTCTTCTCCTTCTTCTCCTTCTCCTTCTCCTTCTTTTCCTACTTCTCCTACTTCTTCTTCCAGGTATCTACAATGGTTCTCTTATACTGTAGCCATCTTTGGTATGAGGCCCATGTTTAGCTAGCATTTCTAAGGTTTGCAAAGAGCTTCACAAATATTAGCTCATTTTATTTTTAATTTATGGGATAAAACAAGCATTTCTATAACATAGTATAATAAAAAAGATAATTGCACATGAAACCACAGATCTATTATATACAATATATTCCTTTTAAATGTATGATAAAGTTATCATGTAAATTTTTTGTTTTTCTTTTATTTTCTTCCCTCCTTGCCACCCCGCCTTAGAGATGGCTACCATTATTTTATTTCATCTAGGACTTTCAATTTCCCAGGTCTTCCTTAATCTTAGTGCTCTCCATCTGATATGATCTCCAATTTATTAGATCTCCATCTTGTTTGTACGTAGTTGTTTGCATGTTGTTTATCCTGTTATGCTGTGAGCTCCCTGGGGCCACAGAATGCTTTTTGCCTTTCTTTGTATCCTCAGTGCTTAGCAGAGTGCCTGACACATAGCAAGAACTTAACAAATGCTGATTGATTTGACAATTTGACATTTTGACAAAGAGATCTCGCCTCAGTAAAGACTGAAGCAAAGAAAGAACTCTTTCCTTCAGCCTGCCCTCTCCTCATATCTGTGCTCAGCCTTTTGGAATATGATAATCAGGTGGTCCCTTGGACTCTCCAGCTGGCCTATTCCTTTAATGTTTTTGCAAAACCTTTAATTATTGGCTTTGAAGTCCTTACAATGAATTCTTCAAGTTAATCTCCAAGCTGGCTTCCTTGTTATTTGTACCTGACCGGCTAGATTTGGCTAACTTCTTTTTCTCTGTTATCTTTCTTTCCAGTTTTGCAAATAAACCTTTTTTCTCTCACAGTGGGGAGAGCTGGGTTCAAGTTCCCCACTCCATTACTTACTGGCTGTATGACCCTGGACAAATCACTTCCCCTCTCTGAGCCTGGTCTATTTCTTTCAGTGCGAAATAGGGATAATAATGCTTGTACTATGTATCTTACAGTGTTGTTGTAAGGAAAATATTGAGTAAACTGTTCCAATTCCTGTCCTATTCATCCATCAATTCAGCCAGTTATTCATCAAGCATTTATTAAGAGCCAGCAATGTGCCAGGCACTGTATTTGGTACTGGCAGATACATGGCCAAAAGTGAAATGACCCCTACTTTCAAGGAGTTTACACTTCACAGAAACATGAACCATTGCTATTATGAAAACTCATTAGTAACAATGGGGCAATTTTCTGAGGAGTTGTTTCCGGGCCCCACCAATTGGCAATGATCCCTTTAAGAACAAGACATTTCTACTTATTTAACCTTGATGCAAACAAAATCCACTGCCCAGACTTGACAGTTTGGATATTTTGATCCATGGTGTACTCTTATTTTGGACTTATTTTTTTTTTTATTGAGGGGATTTTAAGTGATTCACTTCTCTGGGTTAACCCCACAATTCACAGAGTGAACAAACCCATCTTGTTATTTTATATGCATCTAGGAGTGTGTTGGGAGACAGTTGAAATGGGAGAGAGTTGATTGTTAAATTTTCAGGGTGAGCATTTACACCTCTGAAATTGGCAAATGCTACAAATCAGGGCTCGATTTATTGTTTTGTTGATTGTCTAGACTTAAGAAAGTAATGGGGAAAATGTTACTAATGCAGATTAAATTTAAAAGTGTGTCATACCCACATTTTCCCCCATAGAGCCAGTTGTTAAACATTTACCAAAAGGGGAAGCTAGGTGGCGCAGTGGATAGAACACCAGCCCTGGATTCAGGAGGACCTGAGTTCAAATTTGACCTCAGACATATAACACTTACTAGCTGTGTGACCCTGGGCAAGTCACTTAACCCCATTGCCTAGCAAAACGAAACAAAACAAAACAAAAAACATTTACCAGCACACTCCAATATATATCACACCATTAAGTACCTCACAAGTGCTGTTGTGAGAATCAAATGAAAGGATGTGAAATAGATTGTAAATCTAATAAAGCAGTAAATTGATGCAAGCTATTAAAATGGAATGGATGGATTTCTTTGGTTTCCCTTTCTCGCTAGGATGGTGAATTCCTTGTAGAATCTAAGACTCTCTGCTCAACGAAGCAAGAGCTATCCCCATCTAAACCCCTACCTCCACATAGCATCCCCATGAAACATTCTGACACTTTGCATTGGTATGTTCAAGGTCCTCTCCTCCCCAATTTTATTTAGGCTTTCCCTCCTTTTTTTAAATAGCCTAGGGTATCTTGTTATATGTTTATGACACGAGGTAATGGTTGTAAGTATGAATGCTTTGGAACCTCGAAGCATTATGAAAAGTGATTTGACTTGAGAAATAACAGTATGGTACAGAGGACATTGGATTTTGTGAAAGCTTCAGCACTAAAACCTCAGTTGGGTTATACAAAATTCAGAATTAATGTTGTAGCAGCATTTTTAGTCTGGCATCCTTAATCTCCCACAACCTTCTAGAATCGGACATCATATCAAGGTCCCATGTGTCCCTAGCTCTCCAAAGAAATACGTATTGATTACATAGAGGGAATGTCCCTTGTTAAACAAAGGAAGTGTTCTAGTTGGCCAAGGACCAAAGAGGTGTGTTTGTTGTTGAGTCATTTCAGTCATTTCCAACTCTTTGAGACCCTGGGGTTTTCTTGGCAAAGATACTGGAGTGGTTTGCCATTTCTTCTCCAGCTCATTTGTACATGAGGAAACTGGGGCAAACAGGGTTAAATGACTTGCCCAGGGTCATATAGCTAGTAAGTGTCTGAGGCCAGATGTAAACCCAGGAAGATATCTTTCTGACTCCAGGCCCTATTGCTCTATCTACTATTGTCACCTAGCTGCCCAAAGAGAGATGACCCTTTTGTTTCCCTTAAACTGACCAAAAGAGGGAGTGCTTTAGTTATTTGGGAAAATATTTCATATACATCTCTATTGTTTTCTTTCTTTCTTTTTTTTTTGAATTTTTTTCTAGGGCAATTGAGGTTAAGTGACTTGCCCAGGGTCACACAGCTAGTAAGTGTCAAGTGTTTGGTCTGAGGCCAGATTTGAACTCAGGTCCTCCTGATTTCAGAGCCGGTGCTCTATCCACTGCGCCACCTAGCTGCCCCCTATTGTTTTCTTTCATAATAAAAAAAAATCCTAAACTTAAACTAATCTTCATTTTATTTTACTCAGGAATATTGTTTTTTTTTGTGTTTTAGGATTTGATAAAACATAATTTGGAAGTTACTTGGGCAAAGAGGGAATTCCAATTAGCAAAACAAACCCTGCCAGTCTCAACTTCCATGCAGAAATGCCTGTGTATAAATAAATTGTCTCTGGCAGATTTTGGCTAAAGCACAAAGTCTAGATTGTTTTCTTCCACAACTTAGGAGCAAGACAATTGGGTTTAAGTCTTGGCTCTGTCACAGATTTTCTGTAAGACCTCTGGCAAACCAGCTTGGCCCTCTCGGTTTAAGTTCCCTACAATATAAGGAAGGTTGGCCTAGATGACCTCTGAAATCCCTTCCAGTTCTGACCTCCTATGTTCTAAGGTCCTTTCTAGTTCTGTTTATGATTCCATTTGATATAAAATATTGATGTTATTATATGAGCATCTTAGGAGTGCTGTTATTCCATCATCTCTACCTTGGTCGATTCTCTATTCCTTTTTCTAGTACAGTTTTTGCCCTACTGCTAGTCTGTCTTGGCCGCATTGGACAGTGCCACTCCTTCTCCACTCCCTTCTTTCCCTAGTCCCTATTTTTCTTGTTGACTTGGGAGGTCCTTCTCTTACTGGATGGCTTCTGAACACCAAGTCCTTGAGAGGCCAATTATGTCAGGTCCTCACTTGATACTAAATGTCTTCAATTCATCCACTTTAAGTACAGTACGGGGATTTAGGATTGGGTAAATAAACACAGATACAGACTATATTTGATTCTCTGCCATATTTGGGAGTTACCCAGAATATGACAATCTAATTTGATGGGCAAGCTCACTTACCTATCACATTCCTCTCTTAGCTACCCACCGTCTAGGGCTTTGTTCCTCCTGGGCTCAGACCTCATCTGCATTTTGTGGCTTCCTCCCAAATTTTTAGTTTACATTTGAACCATCTTCTTTTATATTTTGGTGCCTGTGGCCTATTGCCAAGAGTTACATGGTACAGTGGAAATTCAGTTTCCTCATCTGTAAAATGAGTGGCTTAGAATGAGAGGTATCAGACAGAGAACATCAGCAAATTGTGCAGGCCTGGAGTTAAGTTCTACCTCTCTAACACTTACTAGCTATGTGACCTTCAGCCAGTTATTTTTCCTCTCTGAGTCTCTGTTTGCTTATCTGTAAAGTGGTCCTCTGTAAAATCAGCTCCACCATCTAACTCACAAGTTGTTATGAAGGTCAAATGAGAAAACATGGATGTAGCCATAAAATGTTATTGAATTGTAAACTAAGGTAATAGGGAACCACTGGGTGGTTGTTGTCCTTCATTCTCAAAGAGGACCAAAATGACATCACTATATTGGAGTCAAGGTACAGTGTGTCTGATCAGACTAGTAGGAGTTCAGAAGGTCCTCCCACAGGTTGGACACAAATAGCCCACAGGGACATTTGCAGTGGAGATGGCTCTAAATTTGCACATCTCACATTTCTTTTGAGCTACTGCAATTTTGCTTAGCTCATAGAGCACAATGTCTTCTTTGATATGGGCACATTATGCTGGGCCCATGTCAAGCAATCAATTCCAGAGTTCTTCAGAGAGACCTTGAGAGTGACCTTGTATCACTTCTTCTAACCTCCATGTGATCAACCTGCCTTGTGAGAGTTCTCCATAAAATAGTTTTTTTAGGCAAAAGTAAGTGTCTGAGGCCAGATTTTATCTTCCTGACTCCAGGCCAGATGTTCTATCCACTGGGTTACCTAGCAGCCCAAGGGAGCCAATAGAATTTACTGAATAACACGACCTGTGCTTTAGGAAGATCAGTTTGACAGCTGAGTGAGGGACGAACTGGAATAGAGAGACTTCAAGGAGGGAGACCAACTTGCCAGCTATGGTACAGTCCAGGTGTGAATTGATGAGGACTAGTATCTGGGTGCTAGAAATGTCATAGGAGAGAAGGGAGTCCCTAATTCCTGATTCTAACGCACATAATTGACCTTGGTTCTGACTTTGATGCTGGTTCTGGTTCTTCTTGATTCTGACTTCGACTCTGCCCTTGGTAAGCTGTTGAATCCAGTCGTCATATGATTGGTTCTGAAAGCTACGTGTTGAACGCTCCCTGATTCCATCCCAGCAAGCCTGTTTCTTTTGGAGCCCTTACTTCTAGAGGTCTCCCAAAATGCGCTCATCTGGAAGCCACCTTTTTGATCCTTTCTTGTATTTTCCTCAGGCTTTGGTGGAAAGGAACTATACCTGACCCCCTTTCTTGCCCTGGGGTCCTAAGAGCCAACTGTGGCCTGGGTTTCTTTGTCCGGTGCCTGGCTCTCTGCTGCCTCCATGTGGTCAAACGGAACACTGACCCTCCACCCCTTTCCCCTCGGACCTCGAGTTAACCCTTACAGCACTGGAAGCAAAATAAAGTTTTTCCATGGTCAAGGGCCTAGGAGTTCCCCATGGCCCAGACTAAGGCTTGTTGAGACAGGCATCAGGAAATGGTCCTTGCTTAAGTAGGGGCCAGAAGCGTAGAGTCATATAGATAGACTTGAGGCAGGAGATGTTCAGAAAACACCAAGGGCTGTCAAAAGGGGACAATAATGTTTGTACTACCCTCCTTCATACTGTCATGACAGCAACTTTATAAATCTTCAAGTGGCATGTAAATGTGAATTATTGTTGATGTTATTACAGGCCTGACTTGGTTTGAAAGAACGGTATCCAGAACAAAGGGACAGTTAAGATAGAGCATCCAGGCCTGGAGTCAGGAAGATCTGAATTCAAATATGACCTCAGACATTTACTAGCTGTGTGACCCTGGGCAAGTCACTTCACCCTGTTTGCCTCAGTTCCTCATCTGTAAAATGAGCTGGAGAAGGAAATGGCAAAGCACTCCAGTATCTTTGCCAAGAAAACCCCAAATGGGGTCATGAAAAGTCAGACATGTCTGAAAAATGACTGAACAACAACATGCCACTATGTTTGATAGCTTCTTGGCCTCATTATCTTTCCCCCCTAACCCTACACCTGACTTAATTTGTTTTTGTCAGTGGCATCAATATTTACTCAGTCACTCATGTTTGAAAATTTACTGTTATCTCTGAATCCTCCATTTTCCATACTTATATGCAATTTGTTATGAAGCCCTGTTGATTTCATTCCTCTATTCTAATAGCCACCACTTTGTTATGTCTTCATTACTACCTACCTAGTCTATTGTAATAGCTTCCTAACAGGGCTTCCCACTTCTGCTTTTCCTCCTCCAATCCATTCGTCATGCTGAAAGCGATTAATTTTCCTTCTGCTTAGATCTCCGTATGTCGTTCATTTCCTTAGAAACCTTCAGTGTCTCTATCTGCCTGATCCTTTGCCTGGCACCCAAGGCCCTTTACAAGCTGGTGCTATTTTCTCTTTCCAAACTGATCTCACCTCTGCCATCCATGTACTCTATACTCTGGTCAATCCATATTACTCTCTGTCCTTCAAATAAACCCTGCACCTTTTCCATATCTATGCCTTTGTATTCATCATTCATTATGTCTCAAATTTCTTTCCTTACCTATCCTCTGCCTGTTGAATGAAAGCCCACTTCAAAAGTACCCTCCGCCATGAAGCCTTCCCTGAATACTCCAGTCAGTAATGGCTTTTCCTCCATTGCCCTCTTTTGGGAGTTACCTCTCTAAGGCAGTTGTTAGTTATTTTATATTATAATCATCTATGTATGTCCCACACCAGACCAGAAATTCTGGAGATCCTAGGTCACATAAGTAAGACAGTATCCTTCTCAGTATACATAGTATACTACATAGTATACATAGTGCTACATATCTGTGTGATTGAATTCCTATTCAGGTCAGGATTAGACAATGATTTCTGGGGTCCTTTCAAAAGCTAAAATTTAATGAATCTAATCATTTTGGCTACAAGTATGAGATAGATAAACCTAGCCAATGGTCTGGAGATGGAGATTCTGAATTGGTGCTGGGTCCCAGGAGCCCTGAGAAGTAGCTTTTCTTCTTTCCACTTGTGCTCTGCCAAGGCGGGGATATCCCTTCCCAGGAAGATTGCAATTATTCTGCTTTGTTATCTCAACCATTTGGCCTTTATTCTGAGCCTTCCTTTTTACTTTTATTTATTTATTTTTGCTCTGACTGGCAATGTTAGCAGTTTAAGTGAATATCTGGAATAAGGGGATCACTTAGGCAGCTAAGTGGCCCAGGGGATGGAGTGCTGGACCTGGAGTCAGGATGACCTGAGTTCAAATCTGACCTCTGACATTTACTAGCTGTGTGAACTTGGGCAAGTCACTTAACTTCTGTTTGACTGAGTTTCCTCATCTGGAAAATGCGAACAATAATAGCACCAACCTCCATCCTGTTGTGAGTATAAAATGAGCTAATGTTTGTAAAGCACTTTGTAAACCTTAAAGTGCTATATAAATGCCAGCTATTATTATTGTTATTATTATTATTATTATTTCATGACATTAAGGATACTCTTGTGGTCATATGGCTAGGTATTTGGGCTGACAGCAGGTAGTGGAAGAGAGAGAATTTTTCTCTGGGCAGTGATTTCTGGTTACTTTGCAGGCATGTGATCTACTCTCCCCTACATGAGACATTGGGTAAAGTGAGACACTATATCTAAGGACAGAATTGTCCCTGGCATCATGATGGTCTGGCCATAGTATTGGATATATAGTATCCATAGATATATAGTATAAGGATAATATGATTATTATCCTTAGATCCATCTTACATTCTTATACTAATGCAGTCAAAGGTACTTCCCTTCTTAAGAGAAACTAAAGCCAAAGATGGTCTATAGACCCCCTCCCCCCAGCTTTCCTGTTAGAATAGTCTGAGGGTGGCATACCACACAGATAGCTGGGGGGAGAGATAGCGAGACCTTGTGGCAATTGTGGTGATGACAACTTGGACTAAGGAGAGCAAAATGGAAATGAGGATGATGCAATGGACATGAGTTGCCTTGAAATAAAAAAATAAGCAGAGTCAATGTGATGGATGAAGGAGAGGTTATCCAGGGCAACCTGGCACACATAGGAAGAGTTGCCCCTGAGGGCAACTCCCCTCTCATCTTCCCTTATCCTCTCTTTCAATCCCCAGACCCTTCTGGGTAGGTGGAAGGAAGGACAAGGGATGAACTTCCCTTTTGACTATATGTGCTTATATACCCTTGCCCTTTCTCAGGGCTTCCCAGATCCATGGGGCAACAGGGCAAGAGTCACCAACTTCAATCCTTCTACAGAGATGGAGATCCATCTGGCCTTACCATTTGCTCCACCACTGCATCCAAAGTCCTCCTGGTCTTACCCTTTGCCTTACCTCTATGTTCTCCAGTACCTGGGCACTCTCATCTGTACTAATGATAGGACTTAAATACTAACAGGGTCTTGCCATTTGCCCTAGCACAAAACACTTTAAGACTTCAGTTCTTTCCATGTACCCTGCAGATGAACTCTCTTTTATGTTTTCTCTCTCCCCAATTGGACTTAGTTCCTTGAGAAAAGCAAGTCTCTGGCTTTTTCTCTTTATGTCCCTAGACTTAGCACAGTGCTTGGCACATGGTAAGCATTTAACAAATGCTTTTTCATTCATTCATTCAAGAATGAATGTGCATTTCAAAGTTCTAAGTCTGTGTGAAGGGGAGAATAGCAGTATTATTGACCAGAATCTAGGTATCCTGTCCTCCCAGGCCATGATTCCATGTCAACTAACCTAGGAGACCTCAATGTACAGCTTCTTCAGAGGACAACGAAGATAGGGAGCTGCTTAGGGTTTAAAGATGAGTCATTTTATATATATTGAGCTTAAGATGGCAGTGGGATTTCCAGGTGGGGATGCTCAGAAGGCAATGGACGATGAGAGAGCAGAGATTAGGTGAGAGGAGGAATATCTCAATGATAGAGAACTGAAAGCTGTGAGTCATAGGGAAAGAGTGTAGGCAGACAGAAATGCAGAGGAATCAGCTCTAGTGAACACTCAATGTTAGGTGTATTCTGTCCTTTTACAGGATCCACTCGTATCTATAACCTCACCCAAAGGAGAGGCATTTTGCTGATCTTCAACCCACACCTGCTTTAATCAGATAAGATGTGTCAAGTGGTATCATAGCAGTCCATCGGGCTTGGAGAGTTCTCTTGATGCTTGAGCCAATCAAACCCCTGTAACCCTTCCATCAAGAACTTAGTCATCAGGGACCTCCACAGGTGAATGAAGAGGGATGAACTGAGGTAGGCAATACCTCATTCCATGTAGGAATGGGGTAGCAGGAAGGCAATGGATACAGTGAAAGGAGCCCTGGGTTTGCCGACTGCAAACTGTCTGGTCACAGTTCACTTACCAACTTGAGCTTCAGTATTTTTGTTACAAAGTAAAGACAATTTACATGAGAAAAACAAAGTGTATCAAGAATGGCTATTCTCTAGATCAGGGGTGGGGAACCTGCGACCTCTTTTAGGTGTGGCCTTTTGACTGAGTCCAAGTTTTACAAAACAAATCCTTTTTTTTTTCTAGGCAATGTAGTTAAGTGACTTGCCCAGGGTCACACAGCTAGTAAGTGTTATGTGTCTGAGGCCGGATTTGAACTCAGGGCCTCCTGAATCCAGGGCCGATGCTCTATCCACTGTGCCACCTAGCCACCCCAACAAATCCTTTTATTAAGACTCTAAGGTCTCGTTCTAAATCACTATTGATTAGAGAAATGTAAATCAAAACAACTTTGAGGTATCACATCACACATATCAGATTGGCTAACATGATAAAACAGGACATTGATAAATGTTGGAGATGTGGGAAAATTGGAACACTAAGGCATTGTTGGTGGAGTTGTGAACTGATCCAACCATTTGGAGAGCAATTTGGAGCTATGCCCAAAGGGCTATAAAATTGTGCGTACCTTTTGACCCAACAATACCACTTCTATGTCTGTATACCAAAGAGATCATAAAAATGGGAAAAGGGCCCACATGTACAAAAATATTTATAGCAGCTCTTTTTGTGGTGGCAAAGAATTGGAAATTGGGGATATATCCATCAATTAGGGAATGGCTGAACAAGTTGTATATGAAGGCAATGGAATACTATTGTGCTATAAGAAATGATGAGCAGGCAGACTTCAGAAAAACCTGGAAAGACTTATATGAACTGATGCAGAGTGAAATGAGCAGAACCAGGAGAACATTGTACACAGTAACAGCCACATTGTGCAATGACTGACTTTGATACACTTGGCTCTTCATAGCAATGCAAGAATCTAAGACAACTCCAAAGACTCATGATGGAAAATGCTATCCACATCCAGAGAAAGAACTATGGAGTCTGAATGTAAATGGAAGCACACTATTTGCTCTCCTTTTCCTTTGTTGTTTTTATTGCTTCATTCTCATGGTCCATCCCGTTAATTCTAATTGTTCTTTACATCATGACTAATGGGAAAATATGCTTAATATAATATATAAGTAAAGCCTATATCAGATTACATGCCATCTTGGTGGGGGGAGAGAAGTGGGAGGGGGAGAAAATTTAAAACTCAAAATCTTATGGAAGTGAATATTGAAAACTAAAAATAAATTAATTAATTATCAAGGGGAAAAAAAAAGACCCTAAGGTCTCTCCCAGCTCTAATGTTTATGGCCCTCCCTCTCTTTTCAGCCTTATCTCTAAGTACTGCCATGCTCCAACCAAATGTGGACTACCTACTCTCCCTTATATGTACCCTGTGCTTTCCTATCCCCAGTCAATTAAAGATTCATGTCTCCCTAGGCCTGGAATACCATCCCCACTCCTTCTGCCTGCTGAATTCCTACCTGTCCTTTGAAGCACCTCCCTCAGGAGGTATTCCCTGATCTCCTCAGACCTTTCCACTTCAGACCTTCTCTTATCTACTTGTCGTCTATAATTTTCTATTACAATGATTTGTATATGCATTCTGGAATGAGGACCACATGGACAGGGACCAAACTTGAGATAAATCTTGTTTCTCCTTCAGCACTTAGCACAGTACCCTACACACAACCAATGTATAACAAATATTTATCGAATTGAAGCATTTTCCTTCTCTGCTAATCAGAGGGCAACGAGTTCTGGTCAGGGTTTGCCATTATAGTTACATAAGGTAATATTGCTCTGGCTGCAGGCCTCAAATCAGACCATCATTTTCTCCCCTTTGTGGGTTGCTGTGGCTGTTCCATTCAGGGCAGAGCTGCTAAAGGCTTGATAAAGGTAACTGCAAAGCATCAAACTAGAGTGGTCCCTGAAGCCTTTATTCCTCAGAGACTTGTGGGTCTCATTATTCATAGTATAGTAGTAAGGGCATTGGACTTCTAAGAATCATATACAGAGTTAGAGCTAAAAGGATTCTTGGGGATAATCAAGTGATTTTTACAGATGAGGAAACGGAGGTCCAGAGAGTTGAAATGACTTGCCCAGAGTGGCAAAGCTTTGAAGTAAGACTTCAAACTGAATTGCAGCTCTGACACTATCTTGAAGAAGTCTTAGTTTTCTCTTCTGTAAAATGGGCATATCTCACAAGATTGTTGGGGAGGAAAGTATTTTGCAATAAGTGCTGTGTTGATGTAAGTTATTATTATTTTCATCATTTCTTCTAAGACCCAATTAGAACTATAACATAAAAGCAACAGATCTGATCTGAAAAAACAAAACAAAAATTCAAAACTCAGAACACCAAAATAATTGCTGGTTCTAAAAATCACCTCCCAACATCATTAAATTAAGAAGAAATAGGATCATTGAGTGGGAAGGGACCAAAGAGGCCATCCAATAATAGCAATTATTATTATTATATAACACTTTGAGGTTAGCAAAGTGCTTTACATATATTCTCATTGGCTCCTTACAATAACTCTGCTAGGTCAGTGCTGTAATTATTCCTATTTTCATGTAAGGAAACTGAGACAGAGAGGTTAAGTGATTTGCTCAATCTCACACATTGAGTGTCTGTGGCAGGATTCAAATTCAGGCTTTCCTAACTCCCAGTTGGGCACTTAACTGCACCACTTAACTTCACTATCTAGTTCAATCATTTTACAGATGAGGAATCTGAGGCCCTGTGAGGTTAAGTGACTATCTCAGAATTGTATGGTTAGGAGGTGCTTAATCAATGCTCATTAATTGATTGTGCAAGGGTATATAGGTAATGAGTATTAGAGAGAGGATTGGAACTCAGGCTCTCTCCACAAGCAGCATCAGCCTAATCTCTCATTGAACAGTTAAGGTAATCAGTCAGGTTTGGAATGCCAAGACCTTCAAATTTAACTAAAAATTTCAGGGACATTTCCAAAGTTCTAAAGTAAATGATTAAAGCCTAAATCAGAAAATTCCATGGGACAATAAACCTTTGTTTTAACAATGCACTTTAAAGTTGGAGAAAAAAAGCAAACAAACCATTTCTTCTTCCAAAGGGCTAGCAAGGTCATTAGAACGTTAAGGGACGCAGTGACAATAAGTGATAAGTAGTTCTGCTCTCCACTGGCCCAATGAACATCAGGGTGTGATGGCCCAAGTTTTACCTCAGAGCTTGAACCTCTCTCCCTATGTGTGCTCTCCTGAATTCTTCCCATTGTATTTCAGCCACCACTCTTGGCTTTCTTTCTATCCTCTCCAATCTTTTTCTACTTCTGTCACACTCTTGGTCCCCTCCCTCCCCCCCCCAAAAATCCCCCAGATATTCTTACTCTAATTTCCTGCCTATAGTAATAACTGGAATTTCTATATTGTTCTCATGTTTGATTCTTTGTGACCCTATTTGGAGTTTTCTTGGCAAAGATACTGGAGGAATTTGCCATTTCCTTGTCCAGCTTATTTTACACATGAGGAAACTGAGGCAATCAGGGTTAAGTGACTTGTCCGGAGTCACACAGCTAGTAAGTGTCTGAGGCCAGATTTGAATTTAGGAAGATGAGTCTTCCTAACTCCAGGCCTGGCATTCTGTCCACTCTGCCACTCAGCTGCCCTAATCTAGTCCATAGTGTAGTGGAAACAGTTCTGGTTTTGAAGTCAGAGGACCTTGGCTACTTGCTACTTATGTGACTCCAAATGTGACCCCAAGGGACTTAAGTTCCTTATCAGTAAAATGAAGAGGTTGGATTGTATTAGGGAAATTGTACTTGAAGCACTACATTTCTCTTCTCGCCCTCCCCCCCTTTTGACTCATGAGGAAACTGAAGCCAAGACCAAATTGTGACTTTCCCAAGATATCATGCATGTAATAAACAATGGGGCTGGAACTCAGATCAGGGTCCTCTGACTTCAGATCCAACTCTCTTCCCACTACGCCTCAATGTTGTATTTGGTTTGAGTGATCAAGACGATACTGGGGGTGGTGCTCGTCAGAGGAGGGGAAGGAATGTCGTCTGTAGTGAGTGAGTGGGTATGTGTTAGAACAATCTCCAGGCAATCTGTGGGTGTGTTTTTGGCCTTTAGATGCAGATCCTGAGAGGATTTGAGCTTCCCCCTAGAGTACACTTCAATTTAGGGAACGTGGGGGCAGTCAAAATGAAGGCAGTGAAGAGGCAGGAAGGGGGGTGGGGTGGGGAGTAAGCCTGTGCATCCAGACAGTGAGAATGAGTATCTCCTGGGTCCTAGTGCCAATCTGCAGGGAATGACTAAGATTTTAAGGACATCCATACTACTATTACAACTGCCGCCATTGCTAGCCCAGATCTACCTAGTGTTTTAAGACTTAACAAAGTTCTTTCCATACTTTATCTCATTACAGAGCTCTGATAGATAGCTAAGATATATAATCCAACCATCTCATTTTCAGACCCAGATCTCCCCAGTTCAAGCCCAGTTTTTCCTGTTATACCATGCTGCTTCTTATTCTGTACATAGGACTATTTTTTAAAGGGACAAAACCCCCATTATTTTATTTGTCTTTGATTCAAAAAGAACATTTTCTTAGATCTGTCCTTGCTCTTTCTTCCTTCCTGTTTTTTTTTTAATATAATCTTTTATTTAAGTTTCTGGTTTTTTTGTTCTCTCTTCCTCCTGCTCATCCTCCCCCCCCCCCCCCCCCCCCCCCCCCCCCCATTTCTTTTCTGGAAAGGGAAAAACAAAGGAGCACATACTGCAGGCCTTTAATTTACGGAGACACTTCAAACTGTCGAAATTTTCCACTCTTCCCATCAGAATCTCTATCTGCCTTTTAAGGGCAAGTGGAAATGCTTGATGAACTCTCTGAGCATCTCTGCTGAAAATGATAAAGCAGCAAATCTGGAATATGAATGGCCTGTTATTATACCGATACCCTGCGGTTACAGTGGGCAGGGGAGGGTGGGAGGGATAGGACTTTGGAGAAAGGGGGCATTTATTTCGGTCTGTCAAGATGGGGAAAGATGGAGAAGGTACAATAGGCAGGCACAAGTATCTTAATCTTCCTCATTTATGTTCTTCAGTTCCAGAAATGTCTTTTTGGCAAGTCATTTGCCTTTCCCTAAGGGAGGCTGGGTCCCCCCTCCCTCCCCTTACAGAGTTGTCATGTGCTAGGATGATGAGTCACTGGAGGCTGTAGATGAGCCTCTGGGAGTCCCATGGGAGTCTCACTGCTACACTCTGCTGCACTCACCCTCAGCCTCTCCCTTCAGTGGGGGCGAGCTTGCCCCATTATACCTCATAGGAACCAGCGACACTCCTACATTGCCTTACATTGTACAAATTGTACATTGTACAAATTGTACATTGTACAAATGTAGTATGAATCTTGTTCTCTGCCCTGGCCCCATTTTATAGATGAAGGAAGTAAGAGCCCTAGAAATGAAGCGACTTGCCAACCATTATACAAGTAAATGGAAGAGTCAGAATCATAGCTGCAGAATAGGAAGGCCCCTCCATTTTCTAGATACTGATGCCCAAAGAAATAACCTGAATTGGAATCCTGTCTTGGACACTTACTAGCCATGTGACTTGAGCAAGTCACTTAATCTCTCTGGGCCTCAGTTTTCCCATCTGTAAAATGAGGGAGTTGGACTGGATAGCTTCCAAGATCCCTTCTTGTTCTAAATCTATGATCCAAGGGGCATGAAATGACTGGCCTCTAGGTCACAAAGATAGTTTAAAAAGGAATTTGAACCCAGGTTCTGTGGCTCCAGCCAGAGTCAATACTCTTTCTCCTGTACCATGGCTCCTCTAAGATAGCTCAGAGCACTTTTTAAAAAATTAATTAATTAATTTTTAGTTTTCAACATTCCCTTCCATAAGCTTTTGGGTTTTAAATTTTCCCTGCCTCCCTCCCCTCCCCCCCACCCCAAGACAGTGTGCAACCTGATATAGGGTATACATATACATTCTTATTAAATATATTTTCACATCAGTCATATTGTAAAGAAGAGTTAGAACTAATGGGAGGAACCATGAGAAAGAAGAAATAAAACAAACCAAAAAAAAAAAAGAGAGAGAGAGAGCAAATAGTAGGCTTCGATCTGCATTCAGACTCCATAGTTCTTTCTCTGGATGTGGATAGCATTTTCCATCATGAGTCTTTTGGAGTAGGCCAGAGCACTTAGAGCTGCTGCAACATGATCCACATGACTGGTAGGACACAAAGTAAGACTTGAACTCAGAACTTTTGATCCTCCATCTAGGGTCCTTTCCCCTACCTTCTCCTACCTCTTCACCACACACTTCCTCTTCCTTGTGTGTCATTCTACCCCTTACGAACTCTCACCTAAACTCTAAAGATGGAATGTCTATTCAGAGACCTCAGGCTTCAAAGGAAAAAAAAAAATCAATGGAAAAGACAGCCCTACATTCTTTAGGTGAGATATGGAGAAGAATTTCAAAGATGCTGAAAGGCCACGTATCTATTTATTAGTCAACTTTTCATTTATTCATTCATTCAGCATATGTTTATTTAATAACTCCTGGATGGAATGCACCATGCTAGGCATTAGGGGAGATCCAAAAATGACGAAGAACAATAATAATAATTGACACTTCCATAACACTTTCTGATGATGGTCTAGTCAGTGGTCCTACACCCTAGACTTTGGAGGACAGTGAATCTCTCTTCATTTACTAGTCTGCTTTAAGCATCTGAATATTCTCTCAGGGCTAGACCCAAGGTGCCCGAATGCTTGGCACAAGCCCTCAGGCCCTCCCCACCCGTCTGTCCCCATGGCGACGGAAGACTGAGCCAAAGGCTGCTTGCTCCTCCTGTCTGCGGCTCTGTCTCCTCTCCAGTCTTCTCCTCCCCCTCAAGTGCTTCGTGGGGGCTGGGGAGCGGCGCAGTAGAGCCGTGGACAGTTTCTGCTTCCGTGAAGAACGTGTGTATACGTATATATTTTTGCATACACGTATATGTGCATGCACACATGTATGTATGAATCCATGCACACATGCGTGTGTTTGTATATATGTGTGTGTATATACACATGTAGTTTCCCTACCCCCGCCACAAAATGGGGGAGTGGTGAGATGACTAAACTGTCCTCTGTAGCCCCAGGCTTCTCACTAACTGCAAACTAATAGATCCACTAACAGCCAGGAGGAAGCCGACTAGAGCAAACACTCTATTCCCTGGCTGCCTCCTTAATTGCTGGCTATTTGTTAACTTGCCCTTGACAAATTAATTCCTAATTCTTGGTGCTAATCACCAACCTGTCAGGCTCCTGTGGGTTCCTGCAGTTAACAGTTAACTCCTGCTTCAGGGTCCAGGAGTCATATGGGCTGTGGCCCAGGAAGCCCTATACCCTCTGAGGAGAGAAAGGTACATGAAAGACCCCTACCCCACGAGTTCTACTGGGCTTTGTCTGGGGGGCGGTGGCAGGGAGAATGGGTTCCCTTTCTCTCCCCTCTCAAGCAATTCTGCCACCAGCCACTGTTGCTGTGTGGGAAGAACACTAGATATGAAGCCAGACTGGGAATGGAGGGCCAGAGAATTTAAGAGTCTTGCCCAAGGTCAAATAGGTAGAAAGCACCAGAGGTGAGGATTGGAACCCAAGCCCTCTGGCACCAGAGGCAGTGCTCCTCCCATTGGACTGTTTCTTGGCCTCCACAGGCCAAGATGAAGAACTGGAAAGTACCTCAGAGGTCATCTGGTCCAAGCCTCTCATTTTACAGGGAAGGACACTGAGGCCCAGACAGGTGAAGTAAATTGACCAAGGTCATGCTGGTAGTAAGCCTTGGAGGTGAGATTTGAACCTAGGCCCTCTAACTCCTGAGTTAGTGTTCTTTCCCCTGGCCCTGACACTCAGGGGCTGTGTGACTCTGGCCAAGTCACTGTATCTCTTTGAGACATTTCTCTATCTCTAAAATGGGGATACTAATATTTTAAAGACTAACCTTCAGGATTTTTGTGAGGAAAGTGCTTTGTAAAGCACAGATATATACAAAAATGTGAGTTATTTTTGTAATCTGTGGCCCAGTACCTCAGGTTCTGGGTCTACAAAAACTGGGTCCAAACCCCTGCCCCCTAAAGTGACCCCTCTTTGGCTCATTTTGTCCCCAATCAGAGTTGCCTTTGGGAAATCAGACTCAGAAAGTAACTTATTTCCAGGTTTCCACAGGTGTGAGTAACCAGGTCTCCAGGCCCTATGAAAATACTCAAGGCAAAAATACATATTTTGTACCCAACAGACTTTATTTTACCCAGTAGTCTACCAAAAATCAGTCAAATTCTCCTCCTTCTCCCCAGGGTTCTGTATAATGCTCCAGACTCACTGTCCCATTCTGTCGTTTGGTCCTCTCTTGGAAGGGAAAACAAATTTGGGGTTGCTAGTGAGGTAAAATCCTCAGATTCCAGTGAGTCCCACTTTTAACCCCAAGAGCACATAGCCCAAGTATTTGTATTGCTCCTGGAGAAAAATCCAACAACTAAATTTAGTGTTGTTACCCACTAAATTTGTATTCTGAATAATTCCCTGCAAAGTACAGTTCTTTTTTCCTCACTCCCTCCAGGTGATCATCATTTGCTCTTCTATGGCAGAGAAAGCCACTCAGAGGGGACTCTGAGATGCAGAAAGGGTAGGCTGTGAACACCTTCTGAAGCAGTCTGGCTGCAGCCAGAAGCCCCTGCTTCATCCTCCACCAGCAAGCAGTAGGGGTGTCCCCTGGTAAGCACTCACTCCTCACCTCTGCCTCTTATCATCCTTTCTTTTTGTATCTCTAAGACCTAGCATAGTAGCTGACACAAAGGAGCTTAATAAATGCTCGTTGGTTGATTGGTGATTTTGGGTAAATAGAGCAAAAAAAAAAATTGTCTAGAGACTTTGACACCCAAGGAACTCAAGCCTTGCATTGTCTGATGTCAATGAGTGTTTTTACTTCTGGGTAAGTATCACAAGTGTTGATCGATGGAAGCTAGGTCTCATTTTCTGTGTTCCCAAGGGACCCCTACTAGATGATCCCTTGGTTTGTGTGCCATTTTTGTGAGGAGTGGTGGCAGAAAGGAGTCAGAAGATTAGGCCAAGTTACTCAGATTCCCAGGGTCAAGGACCACTGATAAGTACCAGTTAGAGATTTGTCTGAATAGATTCTTATCTGAATTCTTATCTTACTGCCATCCACCCCTTCCCTTACAACTGCTAATTGTAAGTGAGAATTACTGGAGGAAAAGATAAAAGGAAAAGGGTACCCCAAGGACAAGTTGGGCTAAAAGTAGGAGATTGGCAGGCACCATCAGGGGCAGGCTAGAGAAGTCAGTTAAGGAAGGAACCCAGAGTATAGAGCCTGGGAGGCCAGACATAATGAGCAGACAGTGCAGAGATAAACCATAGTACTAGAAAAGGGCTGGTGATCTCTGCCCTGTTTTATGCTGCCTGCTGAACATAGGCAGAATTAGAGCCACAGGTATTGATCGTGACTCGAAGAAGGTCAGCAGTCTGCAGATGAATCCTGCTTCTGATTGTGACGGGGGCAGAGATGCTGAGCTGAGGATCTTCTCCTCCCCACTCCTCTTTTGGGCCCAGCTGGTTAAGATAACTGTGGAGGAAATCTCAGACTATTGTGAAAACACGGATTCACATGTGGGCTTCCAGGATCACTTTATAAACTGCTCTTGGTCTCACAGTCTCTCAGATTCTAGAAGCATCTCCAAACTGGTTTGGAGTCAAGAACGTGCCAAATAGGACACGTTTCCTGTCACTTTGCAAGCATCACAGGTAAAGGATGAACAACAAGTCGGTCTATTGAAGGGGCTGTCCTAGTGTTGTTTGAGGAAGAAGCTATGTGCTACCAAGGAGTGAAAGCTTGTGAAAGAAAATTTCTGAAAAATGGAAGAGGGGCTATGGTATCAGGGCCCAGTTTTGTGCAGAATGAATTGGTGTTTGCTGGGGAGTTGGACATGTGCCCAACAGAGGAAAACTTTCTTGTTCAGTGGTAGAGGTTGATTTGGTCTTTGTGAGCCACTGAAGCCTTCTCAAGCTTCTGAGCAACATGTTGACGTATATCACACATGCAGATTACCATCATAATTGGTGACAGCAGGGACAGATAAGAAGCTTAGGTGGCAAGAGGCATGGGCAGAAGTAGGAAGCACAACTGGGGAGAAGGAGCTATGGTTAAATTCTGTTTGTGGCAGTGGAGGTAGCATTACTTTTTTGTGAATCTTTCAAAAGTCAATCATCTTGCTGGTACTTGGGGAAGCATATGGGGTAATGCTGGTTCATTTGATTCACCTCCTGGTATGGCCTTTGGTTTGAGGATGATAGGTCATGAATGTGAATCTCTCATAGATTTCTGAAGCAGCTAGGTGGTGCAGCAAATGGAACTTGAAAGTCAGAAAGACCTGAGTTCAAATTGTACTTCAGACACTTAATAGTTGTGTGACCCTGGGTAAATCACTTAACTTCTGTTAACCTCAGTTTGCTCATCTGTAAAATAGTAATAATAATAATAATGATAATAATAGCACCTACCTCTCACAGGAATGTTGTGAGGGTCAAATAAGATTTTATATGCACACATATAGTTTCAAGTAATATATAAATGTTAGCATACATATATATGTAAACCTTCAAGTAATATACAAACATTAGCTATTATTATGACTAACAGGTAGGAAATTACCTTGCATACCGATTTAAGAAGCTATCCTGGAGGCAAACAATGTGGTTAAATAGCTGTTATATCTGCTGAGGACAATAGGTAGGGTCAATGCCTTGTCAGAGGCTAGATAATTCTGCTATGATTACTGCCTGAGAGAGACAGGGGGACAGAGAATGCCTCAATTCAGAATATGTTTAGCAGCTGAGTGTGGTGGTGCAATTCTTTCATCAATGGAATTTTCCCAGGTTTTAAAGCCTGTCCTGATTTCTACTTCACCACAGACCTGAGCAGAACTGATTAGTGAAACTCCCAGAAGCCATTTCTCCTAGGGGAATATGGATTGCAGAATGCAATAGTCCAGTGAACCAACCTAACCCTGAGAGAGCAAACAAGCTCACAAGAAAGGGTTAGAACTCAGGATTCTTCAGTAACATGGGGACCACTCCTCATTCTTGCCCCTCAGCCTGGTATCTCCAGCCTGGGCCTCAGCAGAAGAGCTCTGGACCAGTCTCAAAGTATCTGTATGAAATATCCTGAATGTGAACAAACTCCCTGCATCAACCGATTGACCAATCAATCAGCAAGTGCTTCTGAAGTGCCTATTCTGTGTTGGCCATGGTTCAGTTGTTTTCAGTTGTGTCCAACTCCTCATGATCCCATTTGGGGTTTTCTTGGCAAAGATACTGGTGTGGTTTGCCATTCCCTTAGCCAGCTCATTTTATAGATGAGGAACTAAGTTAAGTGACTTGGTCAGGGTCACACAGTAAATGTCTGAGGCTAGGTTTGAACTCAAGGAGATGAATCTTCCTGACTCCAGGCCCAGCACTGTATGCAGTGTGCCACCTAGCCGCCCACTAGCCATGGTGCTAGGTGCTGGACAAAAGTGATACAATCCGTACCGTCAAGGAGTTTAGTCTAGATGGGAAAGACAACATGTTTATGTAGTGGTAGAAATAAAATAGATACAAGGTGATTCTGAGAGGAAAGGCACTAGAAATTGGAAGATTAGGAAGTGGTACTTGAGTTGAGCCTTGAGGGAAAGTAGGGATTGTGACAGACAGAGAGGAGGATGGAGTGCATTTCCTGTCAATACAAAGGCATGGAGTGAGGGCATGGAGTACTATGTATGACAAACAGCAAGAAAGTCAGTTTGGCTGGACCTGCATTGAGAGGAGTAAACTGAAATAAGGTTGGAAAGGTAGGGAGTTCGGGCCCGGGTTGTGAAGGGTTTTAAATGCCAAATAGAGGAGTTTATATTTGATTATGGAGGTAATAGTGAGCCATTGGTATATGTTGAGTAGGAGAAGGACAGATGCAATGTAAAGGTCCTAAGTTTAAATGGCAGATCTATGTGTAAATGCTATTTGCCTTAAATCTTTGGCTGCTATTGATTTGATCTCTATGCTGATACTGTCACAGGAGTGGAAATATACTCTTGTTTTCCCATAGGAAATTCTGAATGCCTGAACATTTGGGAAAGGGAACATGTGCAGTTATTCCCATCGCCTCTGAGAATTGAGAGCCCTTATATTTTCCTGAGGCAAAGACTTTTGTCAGAGAAGAAAGCAAGGATTTCTAGCATAAAAATGCAATGGTTCTGGGGTCTGGGTAGGTAGGGGCTGCTGTGCTTGCCTTCTCCCATTAAGGGACCCCTAGTTCTCTGCTCCTGTGCAAGGACCAGGCTTCTTGAAAGAGAGGCATCAGGCTCATTCTGGCTCAGTGACTAATCCTCATGAATGCATTTCCCTCCCTCTGCTGCAGAAAGAGAGAGAGAGAGAGAGAGAGAGAGAGAGAGAGAGAGAGAGAGAGA
>NW_020953949.1:3116229-3233303 GCF_900497805.2 Vombatus ursinus | reverse complement strand
AGAGAGAGAGAGAGAGAGAGAGAGAGAGAGAGAGAGAGAGAGAGAGAGACTGCTGTGTCATTGCAATGCTCCAAGCCTTACTGACACTGTCACAGCCTTCATGGCCCATCAGAATTGGCCCTGGGTCCTGCAGTTGGGGATGGGGAGGGAGGGAGGGCCCACCTGTTTACCCACATTACACTAATATGTTCAAGAAACAGAACAGGGATAGTGTTGGAACCCAAGGAGTAGCTTGGCATTGACAGAGTTAACATGTGCCTTGCAGAGGAGTCTGAGGTCCATGGGTTTCACAGATGCCAGGAAAGGGTGGAAAATACCTTGTTTTGCACTGGCCAATGAGAGGGACAGGGGGAAAGTGAGAAAAGAGAGAGAGAACAAATGAATAGGTCAAGTGCTGGGGATTCAGCTGGAGTGGGGAAAGGAGCAGAATGCTAAAATGAGGAAGGTAATAGGATAGACAAGAGAGAAGCTAAGGCACAAGCGGGGGGAATGTGAGATGTAGCAGTTGGTTGGAAAGGGATAGGCACAGACAGCTATTGCAAGGGTGGATGGGTCACAAATTTCATCCTAGAAAGGGTCACCCTTGGAAATGTTGGAGGCTCTGTCTGTCCCTCTAGATTATTAAAGGGCTGTTATTGTGCCAGTCCCTGACAGCTGGTAGAAACCCTGAAAAGACTAGCAAGGCTACACTTCCCCAATGGGTCCTGGCCCTGAAGAGAACAAGCAGGCATCATCACTCCCCCAAATTCTGGCTGTTAACATCATTGTTACTTAAATGTTTATCTTTAAGGGGAAATGATGTTGTGGGTGGAACTGAAGCCACAGTCTGTATTTTAAACAGATTCCAATGTCCTACCATCTCAGCACTTCTTGCCAGGGAACTCTTCCGAGCTGATATTGGAGTGGATGAGGATGGAAATGTAATTGAGAGCTTCGGGATAGGGACTGTTCTTTTATGTTCTTTTATGTCTCCTGAAGCAAGAGAGTACATGGGATGGGGTGGCAGTCTATCTAGAAGGTTTTTTGAGAGAATGACTTGGGAATGTTGTTGTTCAGCAGTGTCCAACTCTTTGTGACCTCATTTGGGGTTTTCTTGGCAAAGAAGATACTGGAGTGGTTTGCCATTTCCTTCTCCAGCTCATTTTACAGATGAGGAAACTGAGGCAAACAGGGTTAAATGACTCACTGAGGGCCACTTGGCTAGTAAATGTCTGAGGCCAGACTGAACTCATGAACATGAGTCTTCCTGATTCCAAGCCCAGTGCTCTATCCGTTGTACCACCTAGCTGCCTGACCTGCAAATAGGAAGCCCTTAATAGGTGTATGGTCACCTGTGTAGCATGCTCCGGCAGTTACACTTACTAGCTGTGTGTAAAGTTGCATTAGCTCTTTTAGCAGCTACATCATTCTAGGGACTCTAGCAGTGATGAGCTAGAAGCTTGACACTGGTAGATGGCAGCATTCATAGGCTTTCTAATCATCTAATACTCCTGAGACCTTCCACTTAGAGAGTTACATGACGGGGAACTCACTGCCTCCCTCCTTGAGAGGAAGTTCTGTTTCATTTTTGCCTTTAGACTCTCGGGTTGGGAGCTTGGTGCTCTTTCCTCTATATTACACTGAAGTACAATTTGAAACCAGCTCATTTGAATATTCTGGCCTCTCCTACCTTTTACTGAGCTCTTAGCCTTTGCTCATATTGGAAATATATTTCAGTCACCAGTAATTTTTGAGCACCCACTGTGCAGAGCCTATGCCTGTGAGAGGCACTCTGGGAGGTTGCAAAGAAAATGGCAGACATGAGGCCTGTTAGCTTAAAGGAGGAGACCTAGTAATACATGTTGTAGTAGGAGCAATATCTATCAAGGCACACTCTCTACCCCCAATATTAGACTCACTTTCTGTTTTAGTAGATATTTAATAAATGCTTTTTGAGTGGCTGAATTCTCCCATTCCATGGTCTAGCTGAACACATGGAACTCAGCCACCAAACTCCCTGCCTTTGAACTGACTGGCCCCTATGCTTGGAATGTGTCGCCTCCTCACCTTCACCTCATAGAATCCCTCACTTCCTTCAGAACTCAGCTCAAGTACCACCTCGTACACGAAACTTTTCCTTATCTTCCTAACTATCTAGTAGTGTCCTTCCTCTCTACACTATCTTGTATTAATTCTGCATAGAAGTGTACAGATAGATGCAAAAATATTAATGCAGCCTTAAGATATAATAGATTAAAACTTCACTAAGACTTTTGGGACCCCCTGTATATGGTCATGTTATTTCTGCCAATAGAATATAAACTTCTTAAGATCAGGTATTATTTCCTTTTTGGTTTTGCATCCTTAACTTCTACTACAGTGCTCAGTATGGAGTAGATCCTTAACAGATGCTTGTTGATTAATGTTGCAAATAGACAAATTGGGGTTTGATATAAGGAAAAATCTTCTAACCATCAGATCTACCCCAGAGTGGAACGGACTGTCTTAGGCTATAGCTGGAAATCTTTACCATTTATTACTTAATGTTTAAGAATTAATTCTTGTTCAGGTGTGAATTGTACTAGCTGGTGTCAGGTTCCTTTTAACTCTAATATTCTGTGATTCTTTGATTGAGTGTAAATACTTGGCGTTTTTGGTCAGGTTAAATAAATCTATGTTCACTGTTTTGTTAGCCTGAATGCTTGCATGGGATTTGAAAATCCTATACATGTTGTGTCCCCCCTATTATAATGTGAGTTCCTTGAGATCAGGGACTATTTTGCTTTTCTCTTTGTATCCAAAGTGCTTTGCACATAACAGGAGCCTAATAAATACCCATTCATTCATTTATCCATTCACATTCATTATCTGTCCTGCTTTAATGATATGAAAACAAAGTTAGATGATGAATAGTTATAACATGGTACAGTGGAACAAAAAGACTGGGAGTCAGGGAGCATGGGTTGTAATTCAGGCTGTCACTAACTAGTGTGATTTGATAAGTCACTTACCATCTATGAACTCCAGTTTTCTTATTTGTCAATTGTGGATAATGGCTAACTATGGTGCCGTTGTGAAGTTCCATTGATATGATGAGGGGCCTATGAGAAAGGAAACTGGACTTGCAGTCAGAAAGCCTAAGCTTGTGTCTTGTTCTGGAGCCTTCTAGCTAGGTCTCCAGGCATGTGTCACTTCAGGTTTCTGGGCCTCAATCTCCCCTCATCTGTAAAATGGGGATCATAATACACATTACCCTACCTCACAGGGTTATTGTGAAAACCCTTTGTAAACTGCAAAGCACCAAAGAAACGTGAGCTATGGTCATTTTTCCTATACAAATGTAATTATTAAAAATTCCTAATGGTCTTTAAAACCATAGCTTCTTTCGTGTAAAATGATTATACCTACATTAAATCTCTTTTACAATGCTAGTTTGTTTGGGGAAGTGTTTAGTGGCCAATTAAGTGGCCCTTGACAATGATCAGAAGAGTAATGCTGTGTAATAGAAGGAGAAGTTGACTTGGAATCAGAAGATCCAGTCTTGAGCCATTCATTGTCCATTGGACAATAGTCCATTAAGTTTGTCCATAGGAAGATCATTTACCTTTCTGTTTTCTCATCTATAAAATGAAGAGGCGGGACTAAATGACCTCTGCTGTCCTTTCCAGCCTCAAATCTATAATCTATGATCTAAATAGTCAGCCAATCAGTGAGGCAATAAGCATTTATTAAGTGCCTACTATGTGCGAGGCATTGTGTTAAGTGCCAAAGGATACAAAGAAAGGCAAATGAC
This sequence comes from Vombatus ursinus, assembly GCF_900497805.2. Lineage (NCBI taxonomy): Eukaryota > Metazoa > Chordata > Mammalia > Diprotodontia > Vombatidae > Vombatus > Vombatus ursinus. Next base: position 3,229,531 of record NW_020953949.1, on the reverse strand, counting down.
AGTCTTTGCTCTCAAGGAACTCACCAACTTCAGGCCATAATTGGGAAAACAGTCCTGAACTTGTAGAGTATGTGGAAGGTAGTATCTGTATTACTGTCCCATGAATCAGCTGGGAAGGCTGAATCCTGTACTTACATATTATGTGTTAAATGATTATGGTATAACCTAAGCCTTATTCCATTCTGGTTTCCATTTCTCAGGAACCAGTCTCCTCTTAGCTCCTTTCCTTTCCAACCCTCCTTCCCCTTGCCCTCTCCCACTGCCCCATGTCTGAGATAAAGCAGGCATGCATTTCTTCTCTGTAGTTTCTGCCTTGTGGCTCCTCCTTGGAGATATTCTGTAAGGCCAGAACTGGGGAGGAAATCACTTTTTGGAAGATAGCCATAAATCCCCAGTTGAGTTCAGGAGGTCTGGTTCTCCTCTTCCATTAGGGGAGTTTCCTTATCATTATGGCCTCAGAGAAAACTCCACTTGTGCAGAATTCTTCTATCTAGCCCCTGGAGAGGAGAAAATCATCTCCCCTTGAGGGAGGTATTGGGCTGGCTTGGTGTTGGAGAAGTGTTCTGCTTGTTGTCTTATGCATTTGATATTAATTGGGCCTCTAGCATACCTAATAGTGCAGGAAGCCGATACTTAGGGTCAGCTGTGCTGAATAGGGATGCCACTGCAATGCTAGTATGAATGGACTATGTGGCTGCTAATTTCCACCGGACCCTGTGTATCCTTCAGTAAACATCTGTAGCCTTGTAAGTCTCACACGTAAGTCACTTCTAACACCTTGTAATTTGGATCTGTGCACCCATCACTTGGCTGGCCAGGCTAACACAGAGGGCTCTTTTGGTAGCCTATGTCAGGGATTAGACCTTTCCTCAACACATTTAGTGGAGGCTACTACCAAGAGATCCTGCACAAACTCTACAGTTATAATGGTAATAATGACAATGATGATAATAGCATTTATATGGTACTTGAAGCACTTTACATGTGCTGTCTCATTGGAGAACTCATTAGTTGAGAATGAAGCTTATGTGCAAAGTTAGCTATAAAATGGAATTCCATAAACTAAGCTCACTTTTAATATCTGGTTGGCAGTTAGAAATATATTCCCCAGGGGGGAAAACATTGGGAAAAGCAGACATGAGATTAACGCATGTTTACTGTCACCTTGCCAACTGGTATGGTTGCCCTATCTCTCACCTACTTTTTCCCATTTTTCAGGTTAGGAACATTAAGTTACTTCCACTGTAGCCTTGTCCTAGGCTGCTGCCAGAAATGTGTGAATCTCTGTGGCGGTGCTGTAGACTTCCTACACATTGGTATTATAATGCCCCTTCCAGTTTACAAAGTCCTTTTTATATACTTTATCTCAGTTGATCCAGCTGTGAGGTAGGGTGGACAAGTGTTATTTTCTTTATTTTACAGATTAGGAAATGAACCCATTTCCTAAGGGAAGTCATGTGAATTGTTCCAGGTCATAGCTAGCGAATAAATTGTGGGTTTCTCAGCCTGCAAGTCGTGTTGTCCACTGAACAATTTCAATCCTATGCTGGTATATTCCTTTTGAACTGAGAGTTCTTTAGGTAAGAGTTTTCTGTGGTGTTTTGTAATATGTACAGATGTTGTCTGCATGGCACTCCATTGTTCACATCTGGTTACTTTCACTCCCTGTCCTAGATAAGCTCATCTAAAGACTTTTTCACAAGAGTAGTTTTCTGTCTACATCTGGCTTCTATTTGATCTTAGAGCATTCAAGGCCTTCCACAGTCTGGCAGCATCTACCTTTCCACTCTTAGCTCAGGGTACTTCTTACCTCATGCACCATGTTTCAACTAAATTGATTTGCTCGCCATTCCCTATTTTTCTGTTTTTTTCCTTTGCACACATTAATCAATTCTGTTTGCTTCCCATCTATCCTTTCCTCCCACACATCCTCCACCCACTTAAATTCTATCCAGGGGTGTGCTGGTAAATGTTTAACTGTCTCTTGGGGAGAAAACAATATATGCAGGACATACTTTTAAGTTTAACCTGCATTATTAACATTTTATCCACCGCTCTTTTAAATCTAGACAAAGAACAAAACAATAAATCAAGTCTTGAATTGTAACATTTGCCAATTTCTGAGGTGTAAATGTTCATGCTGAAAATTTAACAATCAGTGTCTCTTGCAAGCCAGGTCAGCCTAGGTTCCAGCATGCCCCGATCCTAAACCAACTACAAGGTTCAGATCAAATGCTATCTTTCCCAAGAAGTCTTCCCTGATCACCCCTTTAGTCATTAATGACCTTCCCCCCTTCAAATCTTACATCCTCTGTCATGATAATACCATGCTAATTTTATACTCTAGCTATTTACACATGGGTCATATCCTCCCTATTGAGACTCCCTGATGAGATTGCATTCCATTAGAGTAGGGATTCTTGTCTTATCCATCTATGTCATAATGCTCTGCCTAAGATGTGTAAATAGCTGTTAAGATGACTTGAATAGAGAAGCTCAGGAAGCAGAACAGGTGTCAGTCTTTCCTTACTAGAATTTTCAACCAAACTTTCTAATTACTTCCTTCAGCAAGGATCGTTGAATCACAGAATTAGAGCTGAAAGGGGTTATCTAGTTCAGAGCCATTTAGTGGCTCAAGAAATTTTGTGGTGGCAAAGAATTAGAAACTGAGGGGATGCCCATCAATTGAGATATGGTTGAATAAATTGTAATATATGATTGTGATGGAAAATGCTTATGCTGTAAGAAATGACAAAGTGGGTGGTTTCAGAAAAACAATATAGTAAGATCTGTATGAACTGATACAAAGTGAAGTGAGCAGAACCAGGAGAATATTGTACACAGAAATAGCAATATTGTAATGACAATCAACTGTGAAAGACTTAGCTACTCTGATCAATATAATAATCCACTATAATTCCAAAGGACTCATGATGAAAAAAAAATCCTGTCATTATTTCCCCAAATAGAAAAAGAAGACAGACTCAACCACTTTCCCATGAGTCTGCAGAGAAGCTCTGAACAGAATGGGAAACATCAATTTCTAGCCCCTATATTAGAGCTCTAAAAATAAAGCCGTCTCCCTATTGTATCACCAACCCAAAGCCTAAAACATCTTGCTGCCCTACTTTGAATGGAATGAGATGAAACAACATAGTTGGAGCCATCTCCCTTAAGATGGTTTGCGTTTTTATTTCTTGAGATCCTTTATAAGGGCGTCCCAATGGTTTACCTTCAGCTCCTAACTGAGCTTTTCTTACTTACACATGTCCTTTGACTTTTATCCAAATTCTCATTAGTCGAATCTATTTATTAATATATGTTGGAGTGAATAGAAAAGGTCTTACCTATTATTGCTATTCTGAGCAGGGAACAGTAATTAAAATAATAATATCCATATTTCTATAATGCTTTATACTTTACAAAAAAAAGGCTATTGAAGGAGTCATTGTATGTATTGTTATTCCCATTTTTCAGATGAGAAAATGGAGGTACAAAGAGTGGAAATGATCATGTTCACATAGCTAGGAAGATTCATAGCTACGCTTCTAATTCTATTCTCTTACCTCCAGGCCTAGAATTCTTTCTATTTTGCTGTCTCTCAGTTCTTGTTTCTGGATCTAGAACATTTAAATGTACATTTAGGTTTATATATAATAGTATAGGAACAATTTTCATTTGTGGATCTAAAACAGTATGGTAGATTGTATTAGTATGAATATAGAGTGTTTCTCAATATAGGCTATGCTCCAAAATTAAAGCTCTTTGAAGGAAAAGACATATATTAAACATTGAAAAACAATACCTATTATAGACTGCACTTGGGTTTTAAATATAACCCCTGTCCCAAAGCCCATTGGTATGGGTCTCTGTCCTTCATGTTGGAGATGAAGACCTGTCCTGTATGAGGGGTGGGGCAGAGCTGGTGAGAGGTGAGAGAGCACAAGCTTTCACAGTCCTTTTTGAGTCTCCTCTCTGGGGACTCTTCAAGTAGGAGTTCCCCTTTGGGACTTACCAAGTAAGTCTTTGAGGTAGCTTCTAGCTTTGAGAGAGAAGATGGAAGATTCCAACCCCACTTCAGTTGCTGAAAGAAAAGACTCTGGGAAGACATGAGAGGAGTGGGCAGTCTCTATCATGTCCCCATCTCTAGTTTGCTACACTAGAGACTTTTGGGAGTTTCCCCTTGGGTAAGATCCAGGACCCTCTCTCTTGGTTGAGCTAAATTACTTCACTCTCAGTGAGAGACCTCTTTCACTCTGTATTGTCTAGCCTCTATTTTCCAACGTATACCTTCTCTGATTTTTATTTTGCTACAATTTGGCTAAATGATTTTCTTCATTATTCTTTATGTGTGTTCATCATGGAATATGTATTTGGTGGGGAAGAGGTCAAGCCTTAGATATAGAGCTTAGGGTCCCCTTACCCCTCAAATGATAAAGCAATCAAAAGTTAGCTCAAGCCTGATCATATCGGTTAGACTAATAATATTTAGGGGAGAAGACAGATATATGTCTAACATTGTACCCCCACTCTCTGAGGAGAGCAGAGTAGTGATGTCTGGCCCCAACTTCCTGCTTCCTCTCCTGGCAGGAATGAAAGCCTTCCTCGGAGAAGGATTAGGAGAGAAGAAGCTAGAAATGACTATTCTGCCTCCCTTTCAGTCACACAATGACAGTGTTCAGTACCCCCCCCCCCCCCCACATGGGAGCCTCACTATACATGTGAAGCCCTCTCCTTGCTGACTCCTCTACTGCTACATAAATGAGCAGGGAAACAAAGTAAGTACAGCCTATAGTCAAACCAATACATCAATGAATATGTGATCTCATCAGGGTAATTAATAATAATAATAATAATAATAGCTACCATATATAGTCCTTTAAGGTTTGCAAAGTGCTTTATAAATATCTCATTTTAGTTATTCTCTAAATGATGCCAACTTCAACCCATCTATAACTGCTTATCCTGTTGTGACCCTTGTCTATATCACCTCCTAAATATGTCACAGGGGGTCCACCCAATATGGTGGGAACTTAAACTCTGAGGGTCAGGGCTGGAGCTCTGGATGTGCACACACATCTGCTTTATTCTATCTCTTGGAGCTACAAGCAGAATTGATTCAGAAATCCCTGGCCACACTTTAGGGTAGGGAGGGTGGTCAGAAAGAATTGTGGGAGACCCTTGGGTGGAGGGCTCCATGAAGGAATACATGACAATTTCCCATTCATTTTTGCTAACTAACAAACTATGTGACCATGGTAGATTGGTTACCTGTACTAGGAAGTGGATTTCTTCTTTTTAAAGAATTCTGAGCAATGTTTCGTATCATTTCCTCAGTCAAAGTTCAGAACCTGCCCAGACACAAGGAGATGTGCAACTTGGCCACTGTGGTAGGTAGGCTCTTGTATGAGTGCGTCAGAGACTCTGATGACGCTATGGTGTTTAGAGTATAGTGCCACCTGATGGACAACTCAAATATTACACTCCCTCACTGGATAATGACAGGGAGATTTGAATGCCAGTGTCCAGAATTGAGTTCCTTTATATTTTTCCTTTCTGTAAGCTTAAGGAAGGTGGCACTTGAGTCAATAAATGCTGCTTCTGCTATTTAAGTACCCTCCAACTGCCTGAAAGTTAGGGAATTGGGGAGGAGGAGTGGAGATTGGAATCTTCAGGATGACCTGTTAGGAGGCAATTGCATTTATCCAGGGAGATATTAATCAAAGCCTCTACCACGGTGGTAGCAGTGGGAATAGAGGAGAGGGCAAAATGTTTTTCCTCTTTTAATTATTTCCTATTTATCTCGTACATTGTTTGTTTGTACATATTTGTTTGCATGTTGTCTCTCCTATTGGATTGTGAACTTTTCGAGGTCAGGGACTGTCTTTTGCCTCTTTATATCCCCAGCATGTAGTACAGTGCCTGGAACATAGTAGGTGCTTAATAAATGTTTATTGATTGATTGAACTGATTTCAGAGGTAGAGTTGACAAGACTTGATAGCCAATAAAATATGAGGTATTAGAAAGAGGGAAGAATCAAAGATAACACCAAGGTTGAGAAATGAGACAGGGTGAAGTGGTGGAGCCACAGACTGAAACATTAAATTTGGAAGGACAAACAGGATTAGGAATCAGGACCCTAGGTCTGTCTTATTTTGTTGTGCTTCCAAATAGAATGACATCACTGCAAAGGCCTATGGGTAGTCTAGGAACAATTGATATGAAGAAACCTAGCCCAGCAACAGAGTGACTCTGCAACCCAGAAAGAGGTAGGGACTCATTCTTTGGATATTCTACATTCAGAAATGAACTTAGGCAAAATTTTTGTAGAAACTCTTGTAAGTTTGAACCCATTTCCCCCAGGGATTGAAGTGGTATAGAGGAGAATGTGTCCCCAGGTGTTAGAAGGAAATGTTTGTACTTTCTAACCCTTGATATCTTCCAATAAATGTCCTTTTGTAAAAGCTAATTGATGTTAATTGGCTAAATGATTGTTGTGGTTCAGTGTTAGACTCTTTGTGACCTGGTAAACTAACTGTTCCTGGAGTTTTCTTGGCAAAGATATTGAGTAGTTTGCCATTTTCTTCTCCAGTTTTACGTAGGCAGGAGTTAAGTTACTTGCCCAGGGTCACATAGCTACTAAGTGTCTGAGGTCACATTTCAACTTTGGTTTCTCTGACTCCAAGCCTAGCTCACTACCCACTGTGCCATCTAGTTGCTCCAGTTAAATGTTACAGAAGTGCTGATCATTGGCTACTGATACTAGGAAGAACACACTGGACTGGGGGCTTGAGTTGATAGCATTAGAGAAAGAAAAGCTCATTGTTCCTCCATGTTACCTTAGAGCTCTAATGGGAAGATATAATCTTTCTTAGAGACCCAACTAGTCTGTGTGAGTGGAAGTTGGGATATAAGGACATTATGAGTTTATAGAGGATATGATACTAATTACATAGCATGTGACTCATAGAACCAAGGTAGAGACCCTTGATCCTGAGGCACAGTCCAACTGGCCTTCAGCCCAATTCACATTCTAAATATAGCCCCAAGCCTTAGTGTAGAGTAAGTAAACTAACTGGATTTGCTCTATACTTGTCTTTCCACACATTTTCTATTACTTATAATCTTTAAATATACAGTTTGTCCAATGGGGGAAATTGAGCCCTGGCATTAATTTCCAACCTTCACTCACTCTTGATTGAGCAAGACCTATGGCACCACCAAGAATTCCATCAGCTGACTGACTGATGTCACCGTATTGATATGCTACAGTGACAGAATCAAGAAAGGGGTAAATAACTGTGTTTGAAAGGACCATCTAGGTGTTGCTATGGTCTCCAGGAGAACTGTAAAAATTCAGTTCCACATTGGCTCAGTGAAGTTGTAGCAGCCTGTGGGATGCCTAGCCTTAAATCCTGATTGATCCAAAGCTTCATCATCAGAGACAGGCATACTGAAGTCTGGGAATCCTATGTAGGAATTTAGATAATGGCTTGAATGAGAGCACACATGTTACAGTGCTAATTATGGAGTATCCTACTGCATGGGTAGTATGCTTATTTCTCTATAGTTTACCATTATAACATGGGCAGCTTCTTAATGCTGCATAAGCTATGTACTTATTTTATTGTGAGTCATGCAAACACATGCACACAATACACATGTACGTGGACAGATATGCACAGACATGCATATATGCATATGCTTGGACATATATATTCATAGACATGCATATTTGCACATGCAAGTGAGTATGGACACACCTCTATGTACACAATATATGTTTTGTTAATTCAAAAGTGAGTCTACTCATTAATTTTGATATCAGAAGCCCAAATAAAAGGTAATGAGCCAAGACAATCTCTAGAGAGGCAACCTACTCATAGGCAGAGTTAGTGACAGCAGGAAGAAACCTTTTGCCCACTCCCTGCCCATTGACATCTTGCTTGTCCTTCAAGGCTCAGCACAAATGCTCCCTCCTTAGTGAAGTCTGCCTCTTTCACATTCCAGCCACCCCAAGCTGGAAATGATTTCTCCTTTATCTGATCTCCTAGCAGTTTGTAATCCTTTTATGTCATCATGACATGTCCATGACATATACATATCATGGTCTAATTTGTATAATGTTTATCTAGATTGTAAGCTACTTCAGAGTAGTGTCTCAGTTATGCTCATCTCTTTCCCAGTGTCTTGCATAGTATATTGCAGTGATTAATATATGATTGTTGAATGAATAACATGCCCCCACACGCACCCAGACCCCCAACTTCATAGATGCTTTAGAATCCTGTAGGGTACTTTTTATATCCCTGGGAGCAAGAAGATGTCTCAACGGGCAGATTCTGATCAGAACTATCTAAACAGTTACATTTGGGAACACATTGGTTCCTGTATCTCCTCAGAAGGATCTATTTTCTATTTTATCTTCGAAGTCTTTTCTCTGTATAATTAGCACAAGGAGAAAAACAAACAAACTAAACCATGATTACTTAAAAGACACCCAATAGGTACTAACCTTCCTCCTGGTTTCATGGGGGTAAATCATGGGCTATTGTCATTCTCCTATCCCAAATAGCATTGGGTTAATTTTACCTTTCTCTTTGATTCTTCTGCTGACAATAAGCAAGGAACAAAGGCTGCTACTCAGCTGGGGGCAGTAATTCATCTCCACCCGTCACAGCCTGCACACAGCTGCCCTTAGCTCAGCATGGCTGCCAGCCACACCAGACACTAATTCAACCTGGCACTCATTCCCATGGTCTCCACAGAGATGACATGATACTTGCATCCTAATGAAGAGGCAAAAGGGATTTTTGCCTTGAACCAGCATGACTGAGGATGCAGGTCCTCCTGAATTTCCTTTGAAACACCAACCAAACTGATCCTGGGTGGCTAATGATACTTGCGTAATTAAGTATGTAATCAGTTCTCTCCCCCCTCCCATTTCTATGCTTTTGGCCAAGTATTCTTGCATGGCTGGACACTTGTCTATAAAGATGACAAGTCTGTCTAAACCAAGGAACAGCCCATCTCCTTTCTGACGCCTCTCTGAAAACTCGGCATGAGACACTCTCCAGCCAGATCACATTTGGCTTTGGGTACCACTGGAAAAGCTTATTGTCTCCATAGAAAACCAAAGAGTCTTTGTTGGAGAGCAGTCAGCCCATACAGCCTGACTGACATGTGCAGAGGAGGGAAGTAGAACCCTGTCACCCATGGAACCCAGCAGCCCAACCTAGCTCTGGTGCCAACAGTTGCCCACCGGGACCATTGGCAGAAAGGCAATTTTGAATTGCAGCATGGGATAAAGAAATTGCACCCGCACACAAGTACAGCCCATCCCAAAATTTGACACAGTCTGTCTCACTATTAGCGCTCAGCTGAAAACATTCCAGAACAGATTGTCAAAACATTTTCATTCATTCAGTCATTAGAATGGTGTCACTGAGGCTCTGAGAGAGAAAGAACATAAAATGCAGTTAAAAAAAAGAAGAAAGAAAGAAAGAAAAGAAAGGAAGAAAGAAAGAAAAAAGAAAGGAATGGTGGTGAAAGGGTCACATAAGAGGAAAGAGGGTAATGAGAAAGAGAAAAGAGAAGAGTGGGAGAGAGAGAGAGAGAGAGAGAGAGAGAGAACGAATAAGAATGCTGGCTCCTTCCAGGGTAATTTACAGCAATGGGAGCATCTGCAGACGAGAGCCTGCTTGCACCCGGCATGGTTTGACAGCCGCTCTTACTGAGCGGGCATCTTCCAATGTAGGAGCTGAGGCAGGATGTAGTTTACAGATGGCGCTGCACCATGCATGCTAATGAGTTACTCCAGGAAAGCTGCCGCAAATTAATTGCTCAAAGTATCTGTTAACTTACCAAATTGGGAGCCGTGATGCAAAATTATAGGGCAGGGTTTCTCAGCACACTTCGGGGGGGGGGTCACGTCTACTGGTACCCAGCCCTGGCAGGCTATCTGAAGCAAGGGATGTCCTATATCCAGAATCTCACCAGCCTAAAAGATGGAGAGTATGCCATAGAAGGGCAGGTAAGAGAAGGACACAGACCTGCTTATATTTTTGTGTTTAATTTTTTTTGGAGCCCACGTAGGATTGAGTCACATGTTGCCTTCAGCATCAGCCAGAGTCATCACATGATCAAGGTCACCCATCATGTGATGAGACAGACCTGATCAAGTACCACCAAGCATCCTTGAACCGAAGCCCTGCAAACTTAGTGCTTACCCTCCCCACTCCTCCCCCCCCAACCCACCCATCCTCATTGACGTCTGCCTACCATTGGGGCTGATTTCTGCAGGAGGCTGGTGATCTATATAGAACCAACTAATAGAAAGGAAGGCTAGAAGGAAGAAGGGAGAGAGAAAGGAAGAGAGAAGGAGAAAAAGGAAGAAAGAAAAGGAAGGAAGAATGAAAGGAGAGAAGGAGGGAGGGGTACAGATGGGGGGACCCGCAGCGCAAATGAAATGCCAAGATTTCAATGAATATTTAATGCCCCCTCCTCACCCCTCATAAGCTGCTGCAACTTGGACTAGTGCCAGCCTCATTTGAATACCAGCCTTTGTTAATAAGGAGAGTGTCGCATGTGTTGTTCTCTAGTGACTGCAGGTCTATTGAGCTCCTGTCATACCGATGAATCCTGGGGAAGGCACAACTCCATCCTGTCCCCATCCAGCACAATGGATGGCCAACCTCAACCCTCAACCAGAGGGAGAATGAGGCGGAACATAGAGGTTGTTGTAGTTGTTGTACCCTTTCCATTTTCCATCAGGCTGGGGGGGGGGGATTAGCTACTCATAGATTGAAAGGGAACCTCCTCAATACTTCTTCCAAGCTGGGGGTGTCGTTCCCTTATTATAGCAATTTTCTGCTCTGTCTCTGTCCTTGCTGCCTCCTCCAGGGATTTCTCTCTCAGTTAGACTATGTGTACATGTGTATGTGTGTGCATGTACATGTCCGTGGGTGTTTTTTTTCCCTCCCTAATCTGGAATGCAGATAAGGAGGTTGATTTAACAATCTGCAGTGCACAGCATGTGTTTCATTCCTGACTCTTGGAACTGACTCTCATCATTACAGACGGCAACACTTTGCTTGTGCCTAGATCAGGGCTTCCAGAACATAATCCACAAATGGAGCCAGTCGAGTAATATACACGTTACTGTGTGTTAGTGTCTTCTTTGAATTCAGGAGCCCTGGCACTATTTTAATAATACTGTGGTGTGCCTCACTCTTCCATGTTGTCAGTATTTTTCCTCTGCTCATTGAAAACAAGCAGGTATTCTCTGTAGCAGCAGTTTTAATTAAAGCCTCTTTTTTTTAAAATCCTGCTTTGTGTTAGATTTATTTTTCAAAATAGTTTCAATACCCAAAGCCTTAGCATGATCCTTTGGGAAAATGATCCCAAAGCTATAAATTAAATCTCTAATTACATTGTAGATGTCAAGGAAAGACTATTCTATTTCAATATGAGAATAAGAAGGGATGGCTGGCTGCTGTATTCTGCCCCTGCTGTGGGGAATTCTGGGCTGCTGGCCTTGGGTAAGGGGCTGTGCTCCTCAATTAGCTAGCTAATTGGGAGACTGCCTCTACATAGCTTATGCGATCCCTAAACAACTAACGACTTCCCTTTGAGGACCTGGGTACTTTGCTGCATTCTGGGCTCCTGAGGCTGACTTCATTTGAATTCCTGGCACAGGACACAGAGCTGCCTTTGTAATAGGTGTCTGCAAAGCTGTATGGAAGCTTTCATGCAACACAGCATGATAAGAAGAGCACTGGCCAGAGAGTTAGGAGGCCTAGGGTGGAGCCCTGGCACTGTCCCCACTTTACCATGTCATTATGGGCAGGTCACATGGCTAGAAGGGGCCTTAGGATCATTTAGCCTAACTTCTTCATTTTTATAGATGCATGGACTGAACTTGTGCGATCTGTCCAAGGTCATATAGGTATTAAATAAGTAGCAGAAATGGTTTTGAGCCCATGTCATGAGACCATAGGGTCATAGCTATGGAGTTGAAAAGGGACCTTATAGATCATTTAGTCAAACCCCTTCATTTCACAGATAAGGAGAATGAGACCGAGAGAAGTTAAGTGACTAGTTTGAAGTTACATAGGTAGAATGGCAGGCTGGGAGGGCACAAAATCATAACTGCAGAAATAAATGGACCATCAAAGATATCAGGTTCAACACCCTCACTTTACAAATACACTAACAGGTTCAGAACAGTTCATCGATTTGCCCAAGGCCTCACATGTATTAAGAGGTAGAGCTGAGGTTTAAACTCAGATCTTCTGACTCTAGAGTCCATGTTTTTCCTACTATATCACACCCTCTCTGGCCATCATCTCCCTGGGCCTTTTCATCTATAAAATGAGGGACTTGAACGTGAGAGGTATGAAATAAATAAATAACATGAGAGAGAGTGGAAAGAGTTCAAGCTTTGGAGTTCAACCTAGGTTCAACTCTCACCACTGGCATATATTTGTGCGATGTTGGGAAAGTCATTAAACCTTTCCAGGTCTCAGTTTCCTGATCTATATAAGACATTGCGCTAGATGACCTCTAAGGTTTTCTTTCCAGCTCAAGGTCTGTGATTTCTGAGATTTTTTCTTAGTTAAAAAACTTACTTTAATATTTAAATTCTGTATCAGAGAGATGACAGGGAGTAACTGGGCACATTCTGGGAGATGGGGAGATTGCAAACTCACTTTCCCTCATTTCAGGGAAATTACTGAGCTTCATAAAACATTTATAAGCAGCCAAAAAGGAGCAATAGATAAGGTTTCATAGTATCATTATCTTTCTTTTATAGAGGAGGAAACCAAGGCACAGAAAGGTTAAATGATTTGCCAAATGTCAATGCTATTTTCTTCTACTCTAATACACTGCTTTTTATAAAGAACAATAAGAAAAAGCCCATGAGAAATTATAACCTAGTTTTGTGTATGTAAATTGGCCTGAGCTAAACTGAAGATTCTTCATCTGGGAGCAACATGGTCAGATGTGTGCTTTTAAAAGATTATTTTGAAAGTTGGAGGGAGGATAGTTTGGAGTGGGGAGAGCCTAGAAGGAGGAATTCCAATTATGAGGTTACTACAATAGTTGTGGTGATGAAGGGCTCGATTAGGGCAGTGGCCGTGGGAAAGGAGAGAAGGGAATAGAGGAGTGAGATATTGGAAGGAGGAGGGGGAATTGATAAGGCTTGGCAGCTGAGTGGATGTATGTATACATACACATACACATATGTACACACATGTACCTATATATAAATATGTGCATACATACTTGTATGTATGTATATACACATACATATACGCACATATGTATATGCAGATATCTCTGTATATATTGGATGTAGATAGTTGTTTGCATGTTGTTTCTCTATTAGAATGTGAGCTCCTTGAGGGCAGGGACTGTGTTTTTACTTTTTTTTGTCACCCTAGTACTTAGCACAGTACCTGGCACCTAATAAGAGCTTAGCAGATGCTTATTTACTAAAGGAAAAGAATGAAGAGTCAATGATGATTAAGGTTATGAAGAATGGTGGTGCCTTCAACAGAAGCAGGGAAATTTGGAAGAGGAATGGGTTTAGGAATGAAAAGGAGTACCATTTTTGACACGCTGAGTTTGAACTATCTATAGAATGTCCAGGTGAGGTCCAGTAGGAGTAAGGTAGAGGTGAGGAAGTATAGCAATGAATATAGACGGCTTTTTCTAGGATTTGGGTGGTGAAAGGGAAAAGAGAAAAAGGGTGAAACTTGGGAATGGGAAGAAGGGTGATGTGGGTTTTTTAAGCACAGGGAAGACCTGAGTATATTTATAACTGGTCAAGAAGAAGCCAGTATATAGGGTGAGATTGAAGGTATGTGAACGTGTATTGTGTGTGTGCGTGCGTGTGTGTGTGTGTGTGTGTGTGTGTGTGTGTGTGTGTGTGTGTGTGTATGAGAGAGAGAGAGAGAGAGAGAAACATTAAAGGGTCAAATTCCTGGAGGATATGAGAGGGGATGTGATCAAGGGCAAAAGTAGAAGGGCTGGCCTTGGCAAAGAGAAGAGCTGCTTCTTTGTAAGAGACTAGAGCAAAGGAGGAGAGGATACGAGAAGACATAAATAAGTTTTTAGATTTAAAAAAGGGGAGAAGAGGGAGTTCACGACAGATGGCCTTTATTGTCTCAGTAAAGTATGAGGCAAGTGCCTCCACTGAGAGAGAGGAAAGAGGGATAGGAGGCTTTTGGAGATAAGAGGTCTGAACAGCCTTTGGGGGGAGTGCCACAAAATTAATAAGGGAAGAATAAAAGGACCATTGCGTAGCAGTGAGGACCAAATTAAGGTTAGATAACAAATTTGTGGTAGACTCAGCCAGCATCACCCTGTGACTTCCTTCAGTAGCTTTGGTTAGTATTAGCAGCAAAGGCTTATGGGGGGAGAAGTATAGTGACCCAGAGACTCTAATTTTCATGTTTCAGAACAGGTGCTGGTCTGTATTGGTCAAGGGAGTTTTTTTCCTCACTAAGGAGGTCCTCTCTGGCACCCCATTTAAATCACAGCTCTTGGTCAAAACAATTAAAAACACCCAAAACTGGATGCCATAGTTAGGTATTCAACGCTCCTTATCAGAAGCTCTTACCACATCAAAAGGATGTATGATTAACCTCATAGAGTATATAATGAGCATGTATTTACTACTTTAGCTCTCAGGTTAATTGTTAGGCTTTAAAAAAAAAAAACCTTTTGGTGAGTCAGGAACCTTTAATGTAGACTGTAAAATATACTGAAATAATTGTTAAAACTTAAGTGTCCCAGGGCAGCTAGGTGGCGCAGTGGATAGAGCACCAGCCCTGGAGTCAGCCCTGAGTTCAAATTTGGTCTCAGACCAGATACTTGACACTTACTAGCTGTGTGACCTTGGGCAAGTCACTTAACCCCAATTGCCTTGCAAAACAAAACAAAACAAAAACAAAAACAAAAAAACCCCAAAACTTAAGAGTCCTGGAACTTGAGAGCTTGAATGAACGTTCCATCATTTGCATAGTCAGAACTGGATGTGTCCTTAAAACTACTAGACTGAGACAGTCTTGCTCTTTATTTCAGGTGGCATCCATGGGTAGGATCTCATTCACCCATGGCATGGGTACCACGCTGTAAGCTGGATGGAGGGGAAGGGCCTCCCCCACCCCTTAGGCTCAATTGCTTGAGAAATAGGCTTGGGATTTTGATCATATTTTGTTTCTCCTTTTCAGTTCTAGGTATAGGGTACAGAGTTCTAGATCTAGGAAGTTGAGCCATGGTGGCTTTATAACCCAGGATTCCAGGCTAAATGTTGTAGTCAGCCTAGCAAGGAAGCCCTGAGAAGCCAGGTCCCAGGACTTAGGTCCAGGGGGATTTTGGACTTGGAATTTGGTGGAATTAATGCTATTAGGAATTGTGTTAAACTGTGAACCTAATCTTCCTCCCCTCCCTAGGGATCAAGGAAGTTTAGGGAGGATTATGCCTCCTCATGCCAGGTATGGGGGAGGGGAGATGTTTCTATGTTTGTTCTGATTATGCCTTTGAAGTAAATATCACTTTGAAAAAGCTGATCTGTTAAGTGGTTAAATGGATCCACAGTGCTTAGACCCCTAAAACTGGGGTAACATAATTGGTGGGAGCTTTAGCCAATAGTTCAAGAGACAAGAAACCCTGAACCCCCTTAAAGGCACCAGGGAACTCTAGGGGAGTGTTAAATGTAACCCATCTGACCATCAGAGAGTCACTATTACACATGAATTTACTTCTGCTCTAGTGGCCTGCTGAGATCTATGCAGGATGGTCTGGGAAGTCCATTTTGTCTTGCAGAGCCAGAAGAAACTCACATCCGAACTATCAGGAGATGGGGAGGCATGGCACTAGATAAGCTTTAAAATGAGAACAAGGTGGGGATAGTGGAGGAAAGCAAGATAGAAGGTCCTGGTGAACTGAAGGCCATTGTTAACATGATAAATAAAAAAAATAATCAGAGGTAACTAGGAGAAGGAACACCTCTGCAACATTATGCACAGCCTAGGGAGCCCCAGGAGACAGGGCAGAAATTGAAGCCAGTGCCGGCCAAGGCATGAGACAAGAAGTGAATCAACCAACCAACCAACATTTGAGTTCCTACTGTGTGCAAGGCATTGTGGGTAATAGTTATACAAAATGCCAGAGCTGGGACTTTAAGACACCACTTAATTTAGTGCTCTATTGATGTTACCTGGCAACAAATTGTTACCAATTTGAAAAGCTACCAAATGACCTTACTTGTTAGTGTCTATATATAAAACACCATGAAACAACCAAAATTTAACTCCAGCTTCTCCTCCTCCTCTTCCTTGCAACCTGATCCATCCATTCTCAACAATTCCTTCTCCTCGGCTTTTTCCTCTCCCATTCCACCCTCCCACTAGAAAGGATTTTCGAGATGTACCAACAATATTTCACGTAACAGAGGTTTCCTCCCACGAACTGGCCCAAGGAGACATCTTTTCGCCTCTGAAGGATTTGTCATTTTGAGATAACAAGACAAACTCTGGGTGGTTCTGGGACAGCTAAGTTGGTGTGGGGGAGGCTGTGACAAAGTTATGTCATCCAAAAGCAATGTCTTTTGTAGGGGACTGTGTTTCCCTGAAAGTGGCTAGGACAGCTCACATCACCGTCTGTCAGATGTACCCCCTGTTATGCTTTAAAAAAAAATCAAAGAATCAGTATAGTTCTTTGGTCAATGTGGTATTCCCCATTTTTGCCACTTGGGTACCTACCACTGTTTAAGGCTCTATCTTCTATGGATCCATATTATTTTCCATTGAAATCATTGGGCTAAACCATCACCCTCCCTCCTTACCCCTGTATAGACCGTTTTGAAATACTGAATTAATGAACCTCTGAAAACTATAGGAGGATTGGATAAACTAAAAAAAACCTAACCTAGTATCCATATAAACCATATCAGGTCTGGGAGACCATCTTCTATTTGTCACCTTCTTGTGGCTGGATCAAATTGTATGCCCTCTGAAGGGCCAAGTTAGTGAAAAACTATACCCTTGCCAGCTGGCCCAGTAGATATCAATGGCAAGGGGTACCAGTCTGATGATGATGATGATGATAATGATGATGATGTGTTCGTGCTGAATTGAATTGATGGAACTGCATTGAATTTAATAATTGACAATTTTCTAGGGATGCAGTAGGCGAGTATCAAAAGTCTCCATAAGTTCCTGCAGGAACCCATCTACATTGTCCAATATGGGTCTATTTCTAGGTAATAGCAATTGCTCAAGTTTACACAGCCCTTTAAAGTTTACAAAGAACTTTCCTCACAATAAACCGGTTTGGTAGGTAGCACAAGTATGATTAGCCTCATTATACAGGTGAACAAACTGAGGCCTAGAGGAGCTAAATATCTTGCTTAAGGCACATAACTAGTAAGTGTCAGACCTGGGACTTGAACCCACATCTTCTGAGTATGAGACCAGTGGCCGAGAGTACAGTTTATCTAACCATGTAAGATACAAGAAAGGCTTTGGCTGTGGAGTTTCCCCAACTCCCCACTGTCACCTGTTCAGAAATAGTTTTCAGTGATCCAGAAAACCTTGGAGATCCTCCACCTGGTGAAAGAATATCTGGGGTGCTAAAAAATCTAGGTGACTCACTGGGCTACTCAGACACAGAGCAGTCAACTATACTTCTAGAGTTAAATGTTCGTTTCCTGCAAGTCTTCGAAAGCCAGTTCTATGCAAATCTGGCCAAATGATATCTGTGGTGCCCTAGTACAGGGCTTTGTTTCAGTTTGAAGCTCAAAAGGGCCATCATATTCACACTCCCCCTTCCAGCCTGCTAACTTCCCTCATTCATCCACAGGGTAATTAGGCAGCAGACTGTGACTCAATGGTATTCCAGGGTGATCACTGCCATGTAAGCATGTTGGTCACCAGATTAAGTGAATAAGAAATGCCTCTTTTAGGCCTCTAGGAAACAACCAAAAAACTGGAAGAACTCTAGTGCTTTGTAAATCATAAAGTTGCATATCAATGTGAGTGATGATGATGATGATGATAAACAGCAAACATTGCGTCTTTCAAACTGATAAGTAATCCTGAAGTTAAGAAGTTTCCTCTATGAGATGTACAACCACTCAATCGAGTTCAGCCTAACCAACTGGGTGAAAAGTACCTATTTGTTATTCTTCACACAGGACATTTCATCCCAACCCTGGGCATTTTCACAGGCTTTTCCCAGTGTCTGGAATTCTCTACCTCCTACCTTCCCTGATTCCTTCAAGTCCTAGTTAAAACTCCACCTTCTATAGGAAGCCTTATTCAATCTCTCTTAATACCAGTGCTGTCCTTCTGTTGATTACCTGAAATTTAACCTAGATCTTATTGCCACATAGTTATTTTCATGTTGGCTCCATCATTAGGCCATGAGCTCCTTGAAAATAGCGACTGTTTTTTTTTACCTTTCTTTCTGTCTATCCCCAGTGCTTAGCATAGTGACTGGCACATAGAAAATACTTAATAAATGCCTGGTGCATGCTTGCCTGTAGTCTAGACTATGTGATTTTCAATTAGATAGACAGTCCACTGAGGTGGTCTGTGAGTACAAAAATACTGGATGGATATTGTAAATGGATACTAAAAGTAAGAAGTATCAGATATGAAAGCTTCTATGAGAACCACCAAAGAGGGGAAGACCATGGTTTAAGAAAGGAGTAGAAAGGGAGCATGTGTGTGTTGATGGGATGAGTGACAGGATGGGTATATTTAGATATGCTTCCTAGAGGATTTCAATGTATTCTACTTTGAAATCAGAGTAGCTTCTCATTGCTACATTTCAAGGCTCTGCGCCCATTCCCCACAGAAGACAGAATCTGTATTCCTCCTCAAGGGTCTCAGGACCTGGGACAGCCTCCAACCTCCTACCTCCATAAAAGGCAGGGTTAGGTTTAGGAATGGGCAAGTATTGTATCTTAAGTATCTACTGAATTGCCTACCTACCCCTCCCCAACCCTGAACTTAACACAGTGTTATTCTTATGGCATGCAATCAATAAATATTTAGTGAATAATGAATAACATCTCCCTGGACCTCAGTTGACTCATTTGTAAAATGGAGATGATAACTCTTTAAGCATCAAATAGGGAAGTTATAAGGATGGAAAGTAATAGAACTCATATTTACTTTGTGCTTCATAGGTTAAAAAGCCTTTTTCTCACAACAATCCAAAAAGGTAAGTAATGAAAGTATTATTGTTCCTACTATTATCGCCATTTTAGAGAAAAAGAAACTGAGGCTCTGAGTCATTAAATTTTTTGCCCACAGATAGATCTAGATCATAAGTGTCCCAACTCCAGGTTCATTGCTCTTTGAAATAAGAAAACAAATGTGAAAGCACTTTGGAAAAGTGTGTTTTTGTTTTTTTTAAACACCAAACACCCATATACAGATGTTAGAAGACATCATAAAGGCAGCATGGTTCAGTGTAGAAACTTGGATTTGGATTTCAAAGATATAGGTTAAAATCCTAGCTCTGATATTTACTACCTACGTGACCTTGGATGAGTCATGTAACTTCCTCTGGCATCAGTTTCCTCATGTGTAAAATGAAGGGGCTGGAATAGGTGTTCTTTGAGGTCCCTTCTAATTCTAAACCTATGATAATGATCCAAGGATCTCTCTGGGCCTCAGTTTCCTTATTTTCAAAATAAAGGCCTTGGACTGTATGACCTTTGAGATACCTCCCAGATCTAAGTCTATGCTCCTAACATCACATAATTTATAATAATATTCTGTTAGACTTCTCTATTGTTTTATCCATAGTATGGATATGACCTTGAGTTTTTGAAAGATGTTCCCCCGGAACACGAGCAGGTCCTGCCAAGCTATAAAGGCTTTGACTTTCTATTAAACTCACCAGTTTCTCTAAGGTAAGCTGCAAGATACCCAAGATCCTTTTTATGAAGACTCCACAATGGACAGTGTGTCCAACTGCAGACTTTATGTCTTGTTATCCAGGGCTCAGTTTAGTTAAATGTAGAGAGGTTCATCAATACAAGGCTGACCTTATTTTTTCAGCCATAGCATTTCATCATGACCATCTACCAAAAGGACAACAGCTTATGATCTGTATCAATAAAAGGAGGACCACCATCAATGAAATCATAGATAATTAGTTATAATCATATTCATTCTTGCCTTTGTAGATTTTGCTACAAAGCATCACCCTATATGCAATGACCTCTTCTCTCTACCTGTCTATATCCTACCATACTTTGAGGACCAGCTCAGGGGGCCTAATGTGATCATCCCTTCACTTTTGTTTAGAGCCATGTTTTCTTCTGAAAACCTGTATCTGAGACTGGCAGGCTTATAAAAACTGATAAAAAATCAACTGATTACTATCAACTTATGTCAGTTCATGTGAAAACAAATGAAACTTGAAATGTACCAATAGTATTACTATTTAGAGTTCTAGATAGGAAAATGAAAGCTTTATGATGGATGGGAGCAGTTTCATCTCTTCTTCCAACTGAAGTGATAGCTTTGGAAAGTAAATGAAGTTATATAAAGTGAAGAACTGGCTACGTAAATGGTGTCAAAGAATTTGAATTTTTGAACCATGGCTTAAAATACTTCTGGCAAGGAAGTGATAGCATCTCACAGAGCAAATGGGGTATAGAGACTGTCTGACCTGATCAAGAAGACTTAAGAAATTTGAGAAGGGAGGAGCTACAGAGAAAACTGTCCAGATAAAACTCAACCCAGAAATCTATTTTGGAGAACAATGGTTACAACAGAAAGAAAAATAACAGTTGTAGAATTGCCTAAAAATTCTTAGGAAGAAACAGCAGAAAAGAGAGGTAAGAACAATTCCTATGGCCTTAGATAGCCAAATACAAAGCATAGCATAGGAGTAATTAAGTTAAATGTTAACACAGGGAGATAAATATGAGTTATCACTGAGCCTTGGTAAAATGGGATTGATGACTGAAAGAAAGCAATGGAAAGATATGTATGCCTTCTTCAAAAGAAACACATCTAATCAAAGGGGGAGTAGCACTGATTGACAAAAGTATATATACACCCATGCCCTGAGGCAAAGATCATTTGAGTAAAGATTTTAAAATTAGAGAAATAGATATGACCCTGTTGTGGGACCATAGTAACACCATGGTGAGAGTAGAGATGTAGGTGCTTCAATAATACAATTCCCTCTTTACCCAAAACTGACACAAAGGTAAAACGTAGAAGTGATGGGTGACTTCAACTATTTGAACATTCCCTGAAGCATTTTTCTACTGAAAGCAGAGCACCTAATGAATCTTTGACCTTCATTGTGGAGAATTTTATTACTCAGAAAACAAAGGGAGATATGAAGGGAAATGCTATGTTAGCTTAAGTCTGACCAACAGAGAAAAATTGAAAGTGGAGAGAAAATGATGGAGACTGGAGAGAGACTAGCCAAGATGGCAGAGTAGCAGAAAGAAGTACAGCCAAGCTTTCCTCCAAAACCACTTCACAAAGATCTGGAAAACGTGCTAGACTGAGTCCTGACTGGAAAATCCAAGAAGAAAATTCACAATGAACTATTTTTTCATCAGATACACAGAGAAGTCTGCTGATACTGGGGATAGATGTAGCCAGGAGTGGCCATCTTCCAACATATGGACTGAACCAAAGCCTTCTGAGGGCTGTGCACCAGGGCAGAGAATACCAGACACACATAGAGGGGCCTGACCTTATACAGGGAGCAGAAACATATGCTAACTGGATTCTCTGTTACTAACTACCCAGTACTGGGGTCAAAGATCCAGGGTGGACTGAGGAAGGGACTTGTGCCTAGGGGTGGTGTTCAGGTCAAGGAGTTATTGAGAGCTGTAGGTGGTGCAAGGAGGAATACAGAAGCAAGCAACAGCTGCCTGGCTCTGGCCCTGGGAACGGAGTGGAGCAGAGATCTTAGTTCCAGCCTCCAGCCCAATCTGAAGCTGGCAGAAGAATAACCAGGTTAAGAATCCTGGACCAAAGGGGAACACACACTTCTATTACTCTGAACCTGCACAACATTCTGGTCAGCTAAAAGTGGCTGATTCCAACAGAGGTCCACTAGAACTCTAACCAGGGGCGAGCCAACAGGTCTATCCCTTAAACCCAAATCCAGGTCAGGAACTTGCAGAGCACAGATCAGAAGGTTGTGTTCAGACTTGACCCTGGATCAGATCACTTTGGGAATACTGAAAGCTTTTGATGTCCTCTACCTGAGCTGTCTCTAAAATCCTGAAACAACACAAAAATATATACCCAAGAAAGCAGCAGTAGCACCCAGAAGGGCACAAGTACAGCCTACACATTCCATCCAAAAGTGTGTAACCTAACATAAAGTCTGAAATCAGAAAGTAGGCAAAAAGAATGAGCAAACAAACAAAAAGGATTCCACTCTAAAGAGCTATCCTAGTGACAAGGACACTCAAGACATGAACCCAAAAGAAGAGAATGATTCCAAAACATCTATGAGCAATGCCTCAAAGAAAAAAAAACTTGGATAGCTTAGAATTTCTCAAAGAGATGAAGTGAGATTTTTTAAAAAGAGTCAAATGTGTTTATAAATGAAGTGCAAACATTAAAGAAAAATGAAAAAGAAATGAGAGTTATGGAATAAAAATTAGAAGAAGAATTAATATCTTGGTATAAGAGATACAAAATCTTATCCAAACAACAGACTCCCTGAAAATTATAATGGACTAAATAGAAGCTAATGGCTCCATGAAACAACAAGAAATATTAAAACAAAGTCAAAAGACTGAAAAAAGAGAAGAAAATGTAAGTTATTGCATAGCTAAAACAACTGGCCTAGAAAATAGATTGAACACAGATCATATAAAAATCATTAGGCAACCAGAAAGTCATGATAAAAAAAAGTCTAGACATTATTACATATCAATAAATCATTAAAAGAAAACTACCTATATTCCTTAGAATCAGAGGACAAAATAGAAATATAAAGAATCCATCAGTTATCTCCTGAAAGAAATCCCAAAATAAAAACTCCCAGGAACAATATAGCAAAAAACAAGAGTTTCCAAGTCAAAGGAAAAAATGCTGCCAGCATCCAAAGGGAAAGAATTCAAGTACAAAGAAACCACAGACAGGATCACAGAAAATTTAGCAACCACCACTTAAAGGAGCAGAGAGCTTGGGAATTGATGTTCCAGAAGGCAAAAGATACAGGCTTACAACAAAGAGTAAGTTACCCAGTAAAACTAAGTATAACCCCACAGGGAAAAAATGGATCTTTAATGAAATAAAGAACTTCTAAGCATTTCTGATGAAAAGATGAGAGTGGTGTAGAAACTTTGAAATTGCAAACACAAAAGTCAAGAGAAACATAAAAAGTTAAACATGAGCAAATAATCATAAGGGACTAAACAAGGATAAACTTTTAATATTTT
This sequence comes from Vombatus ursinus, assembly GCF_900497805.2. Taxonomy (NCBI): domain Eukaryota; kingdom Metazoa; phylum Chordata; class Mammalia; order Diprotodontia; family Vombatidae; genus Vombatus; species Vombatus ursinus. Next base: position 3,206,075 of record NW_020953949.1, on the reverse strand, counting down.
AATATGAGGAGATGAAACATGTATCCTTCCAGAACCCTACTATCATCAGGAATCATAGGACACTAATAAGACAAAGTGCCTGGAAGTGATTTTGATATATTCTGATTATCTTAAAAGAAGAAAGTGAAAAGAGAAGACAAAGAATGGACTGGGAGAGAGGGAAAGGGAGAGGAAAGGTGGGAGAATTATTTCACATAAGTTAAGTATGCATGTAGAAAACTATACAAACAAGGAGGAAGTAGTAGGGGAAAGTGGCTAACACTTGAACCTCACTTTCATCAGAACTTATTAAAAGAAAAAAGAATACACCCACATACACAATCAGGTGCAGAAATACATTTAATAGAGAAAAAAGGAGGGAAAGGGGAAAAGGAAGAGGGGAGAATAATAAGAAGGGTAGGTTAATGGAGGGATTAATTCTTAACAAAACCAACTCTAACTAGAGAGGGTGCATTGGGAAAAGGACTTTAAAAGGTAAAGAAAAAAGAGGGGCAGCTAGGTTGCACAGTAGATAGAGCACTAGCCCTGAAATCAGGAGGACCTGAGTATTCAAATCCGGTCTCAGATGAAACACTTGACATTTACTAGCTGTGTGACCCTGGGCAAGTCACTTAACCCCAATTGCCTAAAAAAACCATAAAAATTAAAAAAAAAGGTAAGAAAAAAGGGATAAGAATTCATACCTGGGCTCTAGGGTGAGGAAAGTGAAGAGAGGAAGGGAAGCAGAAGTAGATTTCCTCAAAACTTGAGCACCAGTACTAAGAACTCTACTCTCTTACTATCCTCTTCTCTATTAAAGAGGTATCATGAAACTAAAAGAAGGAAAAGTATAAGAGAATAGGATGGAGGAAAGTACAGAATTAACAATCATAACTGTGAATGGACAGGATGAACTTATCCATAAAACAGAAAAGGATAGCAAAGTGGATTAGAAAGCAGAATCCAAAAATATATTGTTTACAAGAAACATAAAGGTTCCTTTATTTGAACTCTGTGTCTTTTGCTCATTTTCCCTGAATTGAATAATATTTTTATTGCAATATGGTCTGTAAGGGAAGCATTTAGCATTTCTGCCTCATTTTTTAAAAAAGTATTTATTTGGAATTTGTGTTCTAATAGGTGCTCTGTTTTTGTAAATATGCCACATGATACTGAGAAATGTATATTTCTTAAGGGTTCATTCAGGATATATCATAACACTTTTAGCTCTAAATTGTCTAACAGTTTGTTCAATTCTATATTTTTTCTTTTTATTTATCTTTATGTTCAATTTTTCCAGCTCTGAAAAAGGAAAATTAAATTCTCCTACAATTACTGTGTTGCTATCTGTCTTTTTGAAATTTAAGTAAATTTTTCCCTTATGAATTTAGAAGCTATGCCATTTGCTGTTTCATACTGAGATTGGTCCTTAATTGTATGTCAATATCATGTATGTTTATTTTTGCCTTCTTAGCATGATTATAACTCCTGTTTTTTTTTAATGAACTACTTGTATAGTAAGCTTTGTTCCAGTTTCATATTTTGATTCTATGTATGTCTTTTCCTTTTAGATGTATTTTTTTGTAAACAACAGATCATGGGTTTTTGTTTTCTCATCTATTTTTCTACTTGCTTTCGTTTTATTGGATTGTTTGATACATTTATATTCACTGTTGCAAGGGTTAGAGTTATATTTTCTTCCTTTTACATCTCTAGTCTTGCTTTGAAAACATAGATTTACTACCTGTCTCTTAGAAGTCATTACTTTCCCCACTATGATTAGTTTTGCTTATTAAAAAAAGGTGTCTGGCCAATGAGGCTCACTTCTAAGAACCTTGTGCAATATACTCTGGTTTAGTCACTTGTGTAGACATTTGGTGAGCCTACTTCTGGAAGGCTGTAATGATGTGGAATAGTAAGGCCCAGTTCTCCACTTGAGAGCATGATCAAGTATTATCTCATGGGTTCCTGGTACTTACTGAATGGCTAAAACTGAATATACATACAAAAGGCATTAACTGGCCAAACTGGTCTTTCTCTTTCCTGGTGGTGAAGGAGTCATGGCCTGTTGTAAGCTTTCAGGTAGGGAAAAAGAGGTGGTACTAGAAGCCTTTTCTTCTCACCTGGGCCAACATGAGGCTTAGGAGCACGGCAAAGGTATTTTTCTTTCTCTCTTGTGTCTGTTTTTCCCTGCTCTTAAATGAAGGTGGCCACAGTGTTGTAAGCTGCAAAAGGTTAGAAGAGTGAGCTGCCAGAGGTTCAGGAATTGGAATGCATACCAGAGCTTGCTGGCTGGCAGCTGAGCCCAAAGTGATCCCAAGGTCTTGTGGAACAGCCTAGTTGACCAGATAAGATAGGCAAGATGCAGTGTCTTACAACAAAAGAGGGACTTCAGGGACTTCTGGTGCCAAGATGGCAGAGTGAGGAAGGAATCCTCTGAAACCCTCCCAAATTCCCCTCTAAACAACTAGGAAACCACATCAGAATTGATCTAGGAGAAGGGAAGCAGCTTACCAGCATAGCACGAAGGGTCTGTCTCACTGGGGTGAGACCCTGCAGTAAGGCTCCAAGCCTGGGGCAATCCACCAGTGAGGCTTGTCCTCCTGTGAACTAGCAGACCCCTAGGTAAGTGAGCAGGCTGTGCAGCCAGATAGGTCCCATTCCAGCAACTCTACCCCCAGCACAAGCCACCAGCAAGACCTTGACACCATTGCTTACCAGAAACAAAGCCCTGCCTTGGGCCTACCAGCAGAGAGACCCTGTCTCCATAGCAACCCAACATCAGGGCCCTACCCCTGGAGCAGGCTGGTAGCCAAACCCCACACCTAGGGGAGGTCAATGCCCCACCACCCAGTACAAGCCAGAAGGGAAGCCTACCCTGCAGAGAAACCAAGCAGCTAAGCTCTGAAGCCCAGTGAAAGCCAGCAGTAAGACCCAGAGCTCCAGCACAAAAAGGTTGGGACAGTGCAGGACCAGAGCCCAACTCTCACATAAAAATACCAAATCACAAAAAAAGGCAGAAAAAAAAAGCAAAAAAAAAAAAAGATAGCTTGACTATAGAAAATTACTATGGTGATAGGGAGGATCAAGGCATAAACTTAGAAGAGGATAATACTGTCAAAATGGCTACATGTGAAGCCTCAAAGTAAAATGTAATTTGGCCTCAGGCCCAAAAAGGATTCCTGAAGAGCTTAAAAAGGATTTTAAAAAGCAAATAAGAGAAGTAGAAGAAAAATTGGGAAAAGAAATGAGAGTAATACAAGAGAATCACAAAAAAAGAGCCAATGGCATGGGAAAATATATACAAAAATTTAACAAGGAAAATAACTCCCTGAAAAATAGAATTGGAGAAATGGAAAAGGAAATACAAAAACTCACTGAAGAAAATAATTCCTTAAAAATTAGAATTGAACAAGTGGAAACTAATGACTATGAGACATGAAGGTACGATAAAACAAAATTTAAAAAACAGAAGAAAATGTGAAATTTCTCACTGGAAAAACAACTAGAAAATAAGTTTGGGAGAAATAATATAAGAATTATTGGAGTACCTGAAAGTCATGATAAAAAAAGAAGAAATTATCAAACTACCCTGATATATTAGAACCAGAGGGCAAAATAGAAATCGAAAGAGTTCACTGATCTCTGCCTGAAAGAGATCCCAAAATGAAAACTCCCAGGAATATCATAGCCAAATTCCTGAGCTCACAGATTCAGGAGAAAATATTGCAAGCAGCCAAAAAGAAACAATTCAAATATTGCATAGCTATAGTTAGGATTACACAGGATTTAGCAGCTCTCACATTAAAGAACTGGAGGGTTTGGAATATGATATATTGGAAGGCAAAGGTATTAGGATTACAACTAAGAATCACCTACTCAGCAAAATGGAATAGAATCTTTCAGGAGGAAAATAGATGTTTAACAAAATAGAGGATTTTCAAGCATTTCTAATTAAAAGACCAGAGCTGAATAAAAAATTTGACCTCCAAATACAAGACCCAAGGGAAACATAAAAAGGTGAAAACAAAACAAGAAAGAGAAAACATAGGAAATTCAATGAGGTTAAACTGTTTATATTTCTATATGGCAAGATAATATTTGTAATTCTTAACAACTCTATTACTATAAGAGCCATTAGAAGGAGTATATGTAGACAGATAGCATGGATATAAGGTGACTTTGATGGAATGATACCCCAAAAAACAAAATAAAGGAATGAGAAAGAAAATTGCACTGGAAGAAGGAGGGGGAGATTGAATGGGGTAAATTATCCCACATGAAAGAGGCATGAAAGAGCTATTATAATGAAAGGGAAGATGGGCTAGGGACTGGGGGTGGTAGGGAAAGCTTAAACCTTACTCTGATCAAAATTGGTTCAATCTATCTTACCCTACAAAGAAGTGAAAAAGGGACAGGAATAATAAAAGGGAGGGGGGAACTGATAAAAGGGAGGATATAGCATGGAGGGAAGTACAGTTAGTTATTATAACTATAAATATGAATAGGATGAATTCACCCATAAAATGGAAGCAGATAGCAGAATGGATTAAAAAATAGAATCCAACAATATGTTGTTTAAAAGAAACACATTTGAAACAGAGAGATACAGGGTAAAGGTAAAAGACTGGAGCAGAATCTATTATGTTCAGCTGAAGCAGAGAAAGCAGGGGTAGCAATCACAATCTCAGACAAAGCAAAAGCAAAAATAGATCTAATCAAAAGAGATAAGGAAACTATATCTTGCCAAAAGGTACTTAAGACAATGAAATTATATCTATCCTAAACATATATGCACCAAATGGTATAGCATCTAAGTGTTTGAAGGAGAAGTTGAATGAGTTACAGAAGAAATAGATAATAAAGCTATGCTAGTGGGGAACCTCAACTTTGTCCTCTCAGAATTAGATAAATCTAACCAAAAAATAAACAAGAAAAAAGTTGAGGAGGTAAACAAAATTCTGAAAAAGTTAGATATGATAAATCTCTGGAGAAAATTGAAAGGGAATAGAAAAGAACATACCTTTTTATCAGCAGTACATGGCACCTACATAAAAAAATGACCATGTATTAGGACACAAAAATCTTACAACCAAATGCAGAAAAGCAGAAATAGTTATCACATCCTTTTCAGATCACAATGCAACAAAAATTACATTCAATAATAGACAAAGGAAAGAGAGATTCAAAATTAATTGGAAATTAAATAATCTAATCCTAAAAACCAAGCGGGTCAAAGAGCAAATCATAGAAACAATCTATAATTTCATCAAAGAAAATGACAATGAGGCAACATGCCAAAATATATGGGATGTAGCCAAAGCAGTAGTTAGGGGAGAATGTATATCTCTAATTGCTTACATTAATAAAATAGAGAAAAAGCAGATCAATGAATTGGGCATGTGACTAAAAAAGGTAGGAAAAGAATAAATTAAAAATCCCTAATTAAACACCAAATTAGAAATCCTGAAAATCAAAGGAGAGATTAATAAAGTTGTAAGAAAACCATTGAACTAAAAATAAAAGCAATAAAATAGATAAACCATTGGTTAATTTGATTAAAAAAGGAAAGAAGAAAACAAAAATACTAGTATAAAAAAATGAAAGGGGTGAATTCACCACCAATGAAGAGGAGGTTAAAACAATTGTTGGGAGTATTTTGCCCAATTATATGTCAATAAATATGACAATCTAAATGAAATGAATGAATATCTACAAAGATATAAATCACTCAGATTAACAGAAGAAGAAATAAAATAATTAAATAATCCAGTCTTAGAAAAAGAAATTGAACAAGCCAAAAATGAACTAAGGAAAAATCCCTGGGACCAGATGGATTCACAAGCAAATTCTACCAAACATTTAAAGAACAATTAATTCTAAAACTATGTTAACTATTTAGAAAAATAGGCAAAGAAGGAGTCCTACCAAATTCTTTTTATGACACAAGTATGGTGCCGATAACCCAAACTGGGAAGAGCCAAAACAGAGGGAAAAAATCATAGACCAATTTCTGTAATGAATGTTGATGCAAAAATTTTAAGTAAAATACTAGCAAGGCAATTACATCAATATATCACAAGGATCATATATTATGACTAGGTAGGATTTATTCTTGAGATTTTGTTCTTCCAGATGAATTCCGGTATTATTTTTTTAGCTCTATAAAATTATTTCTTAATGATTGATTTGTATGGCACTGAATAAATAGATTAATTTAGATAGAGTCATGTTTATTATATTGGCTCAGGAATGCAGGACTGGTTCAACATTAGGAAAACTATCAGCATAATTGACCATATCAATAAAAAAACCAATAGAAATCATATGATTATCTCAATAGATACAGAAAAAGCCTTTTACAAAATACAGCACTCATTCCTATTAAAAACACTAGAGAACAAAGAAATAAATGGAGCTTACCTTAAAATGATTTCTAAAACCATCAGCAAGAATTATATGTAATGGGAATAAGCTAGAAACCTTCCCAATACAATCGGGGTGAAGCAAGGATGCCCATCATTACCTCGATTACTTAACATTGTATTAGAAATGTTAGCCATAGCAATAAGAGAAGAAAAAGAAATTAGAATAGACAATGAGGAAACAAAACTACTATTCTTTGCAGTGATATGATGTTATTCTTAGAAAATCCTAGAGAATCAACTAAAAATCTACTTGAAATTATTAACAATTTTAGCAAAGTTGCAGGATACAAAATAAACCCACAAAAATGATCAGCAATTTTATATATTACCAACAAAGTCCAGCAGCAAGAGATAGAAAGAAAAATTCCATTTAAAATAATTGTAGACAATATAAAATACTTGGGAGTCTACCTGCCAAGACAAACCCAGGAACTATATGAACACAATTATAAAACACTTTTTTTTCACACAAATAAAGTCAGATCTAAACAATTGGAAAAATATTAATTGCTGATGGGTAGGCTAAGCCAATATAATAAACATGACTCTATCTAAATTAATCTATTTATTCAGTGCCCTACCAATCAAACTATCAAAAAATCATTTTATAGAGCTAGAAAAAATAATACCAAAATTCATCTGGAAGAACAAAAGCTCAAGAATATCAAGGGAATCAATGAAAAAAATGTTAAAGAAGGTGGTCTAGCCATACCAGATCTCAAACTGTATTATAAAGTGTGAATTATCAAAACAATCTGGTACTGGCTAAGAAATAGAGTGGTGGATCAGTGGAATAGATTAGGTACAAATTACATTATAGTAAATGACTATAGTAATCTAGTATATGATAAACCCAAAGAGCTAAGCTTTTGGAACAAAAACTCATTATTTGACAAAAATTGCTGGGAAAACTGGAAAATAGTATAGCAAAAACTAGGTATAGACCAACAATCTCACATTGTATACCAAGATAAGATCAAAATGGGTACATGATTTACACATAAAGGGTAATGCCATAAGCAAATTAAGAGAGCATTGAATAGTTTATCTGTCAGATTTATGGATAACGGAAGAATTTAGGACCAAAGAAGATGTAGAGAACATTACAAAATATAAAATAAGTAATTTTGATTATATAAAATTAAAAAAAATTTACACAAGCAAAACCAATGCAACCAAAATTATAAGGAAAGCAGAAAACTGGGGGGGGGGGATTTTGCAACAAATATCTCTGATAAAGGCCTCATTTCTCAAATATATAGAGAACTGAGTCAAATTTATAAAATACAAGTCATTTCCTAATTGATAAATGGTCAAAGAATACGAACAGGCAGTTTTCAGATAAAGGAATCAAAGCTATCTATAGTCATATGAAAAAATTCTCTAGGTCACTATTGATTAGAGAAATGCAAATTAAAACAACTCTGACAAAAACACATGACAAAAAAAGAAAATGTTGGAAGTTGGAGGGGATGTCAGAAAACTGGGACACTAATGCACTGTTGGCAGAGTTGTGAATGGATTCAACCATTCTGGAGAGGAATTTGGAACTATGCTCAAAGGACTATAAAACTGCATACCCTTTGATCCAGCAATACCACTGTGAGGTCTATATCCCAAAGACATCTAAAAAGAGGGGAAAGGATCTATTTGTATCAAAATATTTATAGCAGCTCTTGACGTCGCTAAGAATTAGAAATCAAAGAGATGCTCATCAATTGGGGAATGGCTAAGCAAGTTGTAGTGTATGATTGTAATGAAATATTTTTGTGCTATAAGAAATGACAAGCAGGATGATTTCAGAAAAACCTGGAAAGACTTACATGAACTGATGCATGGAGAAGTAAACAGTACCAGGAGAATGTTGTACACAGTAACAGCAATATTGTTCTATGAAGAATTGTAAACAACTTAGCAATTCTCAGCAATACAATGATCCAAGACAAACCCAAAGGACTAATGATGAAGCATACTATCTGATTCCAGAGAAAGAAATAATATTGTTTGAATACAGACCGAAGTATGCTATTTTTCACTTTTTCTTTCATTTTTTCTTTTATTCCAGTCTTTTTGTACAAAATTACTAATATGGAAAAGTCTTATATAATTGTACATGTATAACCTATATCTGATTGTTTACTATCTAAGGGAGGGAGGGATAGAATTTAGAACTCAAAACTTTAAATAAAAATGTTAAAAAATTAAAAAATAAAATCAAGAGAGAGACTTGTCTAGCAGCAATGCCAAATTGGGAAGTGAACCTGGTGAGGAGATGCTTTGAAGCATCTGCTTTAAGCCTGAACCATTCTCTAACAGAAAATAGTCACAGGATACCTATACATGTTTTGAAGTGAAGAGCTGGGCCTCTCCATTCCATATCATTACAAACTTCTGGAAACAGGCTCACCAAACATCCATGTGGTATCAGGCAGAATATACTGTGCATGCTTTAAGAACTCACTGGACAGAATTCCATTACACTTAAACTAATTTGATGTAACCCTATTCCCACAGGCTCCTCTCCACACAACCTCCCCACATTGTCCTCTCTCGTCAACTTTTCCCTAGTTTTGAGGTTTTACTTATATAATTGTTTTCTCTTTCTTTGTTTTATATTCTTAGTTATCAATTTCCCCCTCTTCCTCATCTTCTTTTCCCTTTCTCAATTAAGTGGTTAGTTCAAACTCCCTTCTCTTTTCCTTCCCCACAACTTCTTTTGTTCATGAGATTTTTTTTATGCCTTTTTCTAAGAATTTCTTTGCTCCATATTCTTTTCTTTTCATTTCTATTCAGAACTTTTATTTTCTGATTTATGGTATATATCCTTATTAGTTCCTTTTTAAAATCTCTTTGTGTTCCTCAAGGGGTTATACTTTCTGAAGTTCCAGGTTTGAACTCCCTCTTCCAACCAATTTTTATATGAAGAAATATGACATAGTTGCTGACCTTAATAGATCTTGCCTTATAATTCCTTTTTTCTGTTGTCCTTCGCTCTAAAAGAAGTATTGATTCATGAGATATGTGGATAGAAAGTGTTTGGTGGTAGAAATTATCAGGTATATGAAAACATGTAGTCCAATTCTATACTTTCACCTACTGCTCTCCCCATGATCAATCTCCTTTCTGTTGGTTGAGCCATTTCATTTTTTGGTATATCGAAGCCTTGCCTCACCACTCTCTGGTAGTGCCCCTAGGAGTGAGTGTTTTCCTTCCATCCTGAGCCAGGATGTTAATGGAGGCGCAACACTTTCTCAGGGAAGGTGATCTCCAAGTATGCTAACTTCCCCCAGTTAAGCCCATCATAACGTCCCCATCTCTAATCACTGGCATTCTTCTCCCATGGGAATGTTTTTCATGGGAGATTCTCTCTCTTTTGTGTTGAGACGTCCCCCTCTTGTTTAGCTCAGTTCCAATTCCTTCCATCACCTCTCTGATTTACTTGACACCCTTCTTATTACTGAAAGACTACAAGAGTTATCATTCCTTTGTTGTGCATCCACAGCAGTTGAAAGCTATTGATAAGTTCCCCACATTCTCTACCTCCTCTGCTCCTCATTTATGCATCTTCCCACTCTGCGATTTTATCCCACAAAATATATTGATTCACCCATAGGGAGGTTGTTTTTGTAATCCTTTTTGTTTCCCTTGCTCTAAGTAGTAGTTACACACTTTGGGTTTCATCTTGCACCCAACATAGCAAGTAAAGCACTTTTTATTGTTATTAGCAGACGGGCTCTGCACAGTTTGAGTTTTCTTGCCCTTGATATTATTCTTACTAGACCATATTATGCTTTTGCTTTATATACCCGATTACCTGTCTTTGTCTCAGTCTTCTATACATCTTTTATTCATTCATTTATTTATTTTTAGGCAATTGGGGTTAAGTGACTTGCCCAGGGTCACACAGCTAATAAGTGTCAAGTGTTTGATCTGCGGCCGGATTTGAACTCAGGTCCTCCTGACTTCAGGGCTGGTGCTGTTATCTACTGTGCCACCTAGCTGCCCTCTACATGTCTTAAGAATCTAAAATGGTTAATTAGCTTCCTGTATATATACATCAGCCTCTTCTCACAACTTTCCCTTTTTCTTCTTGTTAGAATAGTTCGTTTTGTATCTTCAGAATTTCATTCTTGAGAGTTTTCCATTCTTTCTGGGTTAAGGGTTCCCTGCAGAAAGGACCCTTAGGATCCTTTATCCGAGCTCTTTAAAGTCTGGTTTCCCCAAATCTCCAGTGTACATGGCTAGACTATGCTCCATTTTCTTCCCTTTTACTATAATGAATTTTAAGATGGTGTGGTCTTCTCTCCTGAAGTTCCCACCATTTCTATTTCAATAATCTGTTTCTCTTTCTTGGTCAGAATCAAGTTTAGAATAGCCGTTCCCCCTTTTAATTCCTCTACCTTTTGAAGAATGAAGCCACCTTTAAAATACTTCAAGAATTTATCAGTTCTTCTGTTTTTGACAAAAAAAGCACTCTAGGCAATGTTCAGATAATTAACAACCCTAATCAATATTATGCCAGATTTTATGCCAGGTTTATGCTTTGTTCTCTTAATTCCTCATTGATTTTTTTTCCTTTAGTTCAAATGGTCTGCAATATTCTCCTAAGATAAAACTGCTTCAGTTTCTTACTCTGTTTATCTTCACCAAAATACTTTCTACTATGCTTTCTCTCTATAGCAGAAACTGGATTTCCTCATATGTGCATATTTCTTCTTGATACATAATGTCCTTACACCACCTCCTTTTTTCATCCTGCTTCTTTTGAAAAAAACCTATATCCTTTCACAGCAGTATTTTAGTCATGAGTTCCATCCTATCAAGCCTCAGTAAAAACTTGGAGGCAGAATTTGCCTTATTGAATTACAATCTCTCATATTTTGTGCATTTGTGCACAAATATCTAAGACCAGGGGCTGGTTCTCTTCCTTGATATTGTTTTCTATGCGACGCAAGATTGGCCAATGGACTTTAGTCCTTAGAGCATGGGCAATATACTTTGCCTGGTATCAATCTGCATGGAAGCTTGATAAGCCTACTTCTGGAAGGGTGTGATGGAAGCCTTTATTTCTCTAATTCAGGCTATGTGCAGGTATTTGATTATTGTTTCCTGCTAGCTTACTGTGTGATCATGAAAACCTTTTAAAAATTGACTATTGAGCTGTATCTCAATGTGCATGCAAAAGGCATGGACAAAATCTCTGTTTGCTGGTTGTTTTTGGGGTTAAAACATTTTCCCACTACCATTTGTTTTTCTCCCCATCCAGGCCACCACGTGGCCATGAATACTTGGCACCTAGGCTCCTTCTGTCCCTGTTGTGGTCCTTCCCTCACCTTAGGTAAATTAGTATCAGAGATGGCTAGGACAAGATTACAACCCTGTGAATTGCAAAATAGTTTAAAAAAAGACCTGAAGTCCAGCAACTGGAGGCCACCACAACAGAATCTGTCAGTAGCCTCAGCAGCCAAACAAGATGAGGAGACAGTCAGGAGAAATAACCTACATTGACCCAGCACAACAGCAGCTGAAATGTGGTGTCCTAAAAACAAGACGGTAATTCATCCATCAACTCTGCCATACCTAGTAGGGAACTTGGTGGAGTAAATGGTTATGACTTTAAGTTTGAGTTAGTCTACTCTCCCCAGGTACTGAATAGTGGAGAAAAGGGAGAGTGTGCCCAAGTTAAGGTGGAATATCTCATAACAACTACTTTGAGTTGGAACCCACTCTCACAGGAACTGAGTGGGTATATAGATGAGATAGTATTCCAGGTTTTTTTTTTTTGGGAGGGGGGAGGGAGGGGTTGGGTTTGTACTTCTGTCCTTGCTATACGTTTTTAGAAAACATCTCTTTGTAAAAACTTATTGATGTTAATTGGTTATGTTGAGATAATAACTGGCAATTGATATTGGGGAAATATTAACTGACCAAATGGTATTGGGGGGAATTCACCAGATTCACTAGCTATAGTATTAGAAAGACAATTCCACAACTCCTCGGGGTTAATTCTACAATTTTGAGGGGGAATAGTAGTTTTTTTCTGGGGACCTGCTCTGCCCATGCAAGTGGAAATCAGAGCATGCATGTGCTATACCCAAGCAATTTACTACTATTCTTTTTATGTCATACCTGCTACTCTTTGTGGCTTCTGGCTTGACAGAATTAGACAATTTTTTCCTTCCATCTCCCTTTTTAACTCTCTTTTAAAGTCTTCCTGATCTGAATGACAAGATTCTAGAGAAATAGATTTTTACTGGTCCTTGTTAGGTATACTCCTTTTCTAGCCAAGAGTCCATCACTCTTATATTTTAAGTCACGATACAGAAATCAGGTCCCATTTTTAGATATCATCTCAGCCAACTATTCACCTCTATCTTCTGAAGCCCTTGCCTTCTGAAATATGCAGCAATGACAAAAATACAGCTTGTGTCTCTTTTCCTAGGGCTTTATAATCACTAGCCATACTTTTTAGGTTTCTTCTAGAATTATCATTTGAGCTCAGATGAATCACAGGGAAGTGGTTATTAGGTCTAACAATTCTTCAGATGCTCCCCAGCATGCCTTAGATATACTCCTCAGGAAGATAGCAGGCCTCTCTTTTGTTTACCTCTGCCTGGAGTCACCAGCTACCCCCACTTGTCTCTTCCTTCCCTGAATTGACTTAGCAAATTAGTCATGACTCCCTTAACTGAGAGAACTGCTCCTGAATACACAGCCTGGAAGATTAATCTGGGAAGGAAACTATCTCTGATCTGTTCACATAGCCACATAGACAGCTAGGTGACTCAGTGGTTAGAGCACTAGGCCTGGACTCAGAAAGACTCGAGTTCAAATGCAGCCTCAAACACTTATAAGCTGTGTGACCTTGGGTAAGACACTTAACCTTTGTCTGTCTCAATTTCCTCAACTGTAAAATGGAGATCATAATAGTATCTACCATGCAGTGTTATTGTGAAAATCAAATGATATATTTGTAAAGCACTTAGCATAGTGCCTGGCACATAGCAGGTGCTTAATAAATCCTTATTGCTTCCAATATATCAGCATGTGATCAAACAGAGGTGCCAGCTCATGAGGTAATATCTCAGCTATGCATTTTTTGTAGAGTCACAGAGTGAAAGAATTAGGAAGGATGTTAGAACACAGGGTATCGGACTTTCCAAACCAATTCGTCCAACCCCCTCATTTTAGAGATGAGATCCATTTCCCCACCTGTAAAATCAAGTGTTTGGACCAGAGGATTGATGCCTTTCAACTCTACCATCCTAGGAACCTATCAGTCTGTGAAGGCTGGGGTCCAGAAAGGTTTTGGCTGAGACTTCAGCCAAGGGAAAGAGATGGAGGGAAGGAGGGAACAGGCATTTCTTAAGTGCCTATATGTGCCAGACACTACGCTTAATGCTTTACAAATATCTCATTTGATCCTCACAACAACCCTGGGAGGTAGGTCCTATCATCATTTCTATTTAGGAATTAATGAAATGGAGGCATACAGATGTTAAGTAACTTGCTCAGAATCACATGGCTAAGAAGTGTCTGAGGCTAGATTTGAACTCAGGTATTTAATGACTATAGACCCAGAGTTCTATCCACTCATTGCACCACCAGCTGCCAAGGAGTTGTGTGCAGGTTGGAATTCTGGCAATTCACAAGCGCTGAGTGCTGCCCAGTCTCTATCTGTAATGGGCTTAGTGTCCCTTGTCCAAAGGTCGGCTTTCTACAGTCCAGTCAGGTTTCCTCTAGCTCCTGGGCTATTGCAGTGGATGAGAACAGACACAAGGGGGCACTGTTGTAAGATAAGAAATTATATTCTGGGAAGGAGGTTTTTGTGGGGGAAAAAGAACCAACAAAATTCTCTAAGAGATCTCTTTCCCAAGGATTTCTGTCTCTAGGCACCAACTTGGGGAGAAGATGGATAACAGGTAGGATGGAGTAACTGCTCTCCTTCCCAGAGTTTGTCCCCCATTACTCTAAAGCCAAGTACTTGGGATTAGGGGTAGGTGGGAGGAGATAAGCTATGGCTCCCAACATCATGTCTCTTCATTGTTAGGAGCCCACCTATATTTCCCTAGCTCAGTCCTTGATGTCACTGATTATCCGAAGGGTGACTCCATATACCAAGGGAAGTGCTGAAGAAGAGACATGGTAGGGATTGGCTTAGAAAGTAGAAAGAACGGGGCAGCTGGGTGGCACAGTGGATAGAGCACCGGCCCTGGAGTCAGGAGGACCCGAGTTCAAATTTGACCTCAGACACATAATACTCACTAGCTGTGTGACTCTGGGCAAGTCACTTAACCCCAATTGCCTCACCAAAAAAAAAAAAATGTAGAAAGAAATTCTGGATTGGTTGTTCAATAATGTAATGGGGAATTTTCTCTCTGGAGAATGACTTCATATACAGAAGACTAGTCTAAATGACATCTCAAGTCCCTTTCAGCCTGAGGAGTATGTGATTTACAAGAACACTCTCCCCCACCCCTGCTAGCCTTCATTGCTCTTGTTCTTATTTGGAAGGAAATATCTCTAAATGGCCGTCTTGAAATTACTATCCAGCAGAGAAACTTAGGTTCTAGGCAAACCAGAGTACCTTCAGTCTTCAAACACTTTTGCTGATTTCTTCTGCAGCCTTGACCTGCTTACACAGATCCCTAAGTCTGGATTTTTTCTCTTTTTCTCCCCCCATCCCCCCGATCTCTCCCTGTTAGTATCCTGCCATCCTTCGGGCTCAGTTCAGACATCATCTCCTCCATGAAGCTTTCCTGATGCAGTCAGAAGTGTTATCTCTTTCATTAATCTCAGAGCACTTTATACTTCCATCACGTTCTAGCCTCTGTCCTATTTACCCTTGTACGTCTTATCTCCTGTGAAATCATATCTGATTTGTTTTGTATATACTTTCCATTCCCCTAGTGCTTAGCACACTGCATTCCACATAATGAGTGTTTAATAAATGCTTATTGAATGAATGAATGAAGAAATAAATTGGGGATCCGAGGGCATAAGTAGACACTGACGCATAGGGAGAGCACTTTCAGTGTCGTGCCTGGGGCAGAATCTTGGGCCACACAGCCTTGTGACCCATGGAGCAGGACCAGGCATCAATCCTACCTGTTTTGCTGATTCTAGATGCAGCTTTCCATTCACTTGCTCCTGAGCCCAGGAAGACTCTTCCATCACCTAGAAGGGACAGGCATTATTACTACCAGGAGAGTGGGACAGGGGGGTATTGGGGAAGTGCGTGTTTGGTATGTGAGAAGGAGGATATCTTCCATGGAAGCTTTTTAGGAAAAATCTGAATTTCCCCTCAAAATACTTGTCCTCCAAGGGAATTTAAACCAAATTAAGCTAAAACCTTGTGTGCTATTTCTCAAGGAAACCCCACAAACTGGTTCTCCAAGGTGGATAGATCTGTTGCAAATGTAGACTTAGGGAACAGTTTTCTGATAGACATAGCTCCCCAGAACAGGCCCTCCACCTGCTTTCATTACAAAATCCTTCCCTTTCTCCCTCTTGGCAGAAGACACAATCAGTTGCCCAACAGACTTGGTAACAACCTCAGATTCTTCCTCCTTGACTCTCAACCCTCCCATGTGCAAATCAAACCTCAGCATCCTCCCTGGAGTACTCAGACTGTACCAGCGCAAGCAAAGAGGTTGGAACTCCAGAAGCAACCCGGGGTTAGAGAAGGACATTGTACAGAACACGGTCTTTGAATCAAGAACTTTGACATATCCTGGGTGTTTAGTGAGGGAGAGTCACAAAACCTGCTCTTCCTCCTCCTCTTCCTCCTCACCGCTGCTGCCCCTGGATTCTTTCCTCTTCATCTGCCAAAGCTTGGGTGGCCTGGTGCCCAGTCTTCTTGGGAATCTATGCTCTTGCTGCCCTCTATAAATGATAAACCCAGTCTTGACCTTGCAATAATTCCTAACCACAGCAGTGTAACCTTGAAGCTCTAAGAAGGTTGTGGATACTGTTAGCCCACTTCTCACCTAAACCCTCTGGGAAAAATGGCTTTAAGGATTCCCCTGGTCCCTGCCCTCCAGATGGTAACTACAACAGGGTTTCTTAAACTGGGATTCAGGAATTTCTAAAAAGTATTTTAATAACTGTATTTAATATATTTTTTTATAATCTGATGTATTTTATTTTATGCTTTAAAAACACGATTCTGAAAAGGGGTTCATAGGCTTCACCAGACAGATATATGACACAAAAATCTCCTAGACTATAGTGAACACTGTCAGAAGATTGGGTGCAGTTATGGGGGGAGGAAGGATAGGATCACTGCTTCCAAAAATCTATAGGGTTTTAGATGGAAAATGGAGTAGATTCATTCTGTGTCGATCCTGGAGGCAGGACAAAGATGAATGAGTAGAATTACAGGGAGATAGACTTTGGCTCAGTATAAAGGATTAACAATTAGTTGTTGTCATTGAGTTATTTTAGACTCAACCAACCTCAGCTGACTCAACACGACTCTTCATGACCCCATTTGGGATTTTCTTGGCAGAGACACCAGAGTGGTTTGCCATTTCCTTCTCTAGCTCATTTTACAGATGAAGAAATTGAGGCAAACAGGGTTAAGTGACTTGCCCAGGGTCACACAACTAGTAAGTGTCTGAGGCAGGATGAATTTTTCTGATTCCAAGCCCAGTGATCTATGCACTTTGCCAGAACTAACCCCCAAATAGAATGAACTACATTATTGAGCAGCCTGATTACCCAGGGCTGGTGAGTCTCTCAGTCACTGCCTGACGCAGAAAAGATTCCTGCATTGGATGAGAGGTTGAACTAGATAATTTTTTTTTTTGCTTTTTGGTGAGGCAATTGGGGTTAAATGACTTGCCCAGGGTCACCTAGCTAATAAGTGTCAAATATCTGAGGGTGGATTTGAAATCAGGTCCTCCTGACTCCAATGCCAGAGCTCTATCCACTGTACCACCTAGCAGCCCTGAACTAGGTTAATCTTTAAAGCCTTTTACAATATTGAGGTTCAGTCAGCAGGATTATCTGGCTCCATTGAGAATCACTCAGCAAAATATTCCTGAAGTTGCTTATTGCGTGTGTTCCCCAAGTCTCTATCCTGGGTCTGCTTTTCTTCTCTCTATATTCCCACACTTGGTGTTCTCATCAGTTGTTGTTGTTGTTGTTGACGACCTGATTTTGGGTTTTTCTGGCAAAGATCCAGGAGTGGTTTGCCTTTTCCTTCTCCAGCTCCTTTTACAGATGAGGAAACTGAGGCAAATAGGGTCAAGTGACTTATGCAGCTAGTAAGTGTCTGAGGCCAGATTTGAACTCAGGAAGATGAGTCTTCCTGCCTCCAGGCCCAACACTTTGTGCACTATGGTGCCACCTAGCTGCCCCACCGGATCTGTTTATCTGCCTTTAATCTCTGGTGTGCTCTAATGCCACATCATTAACTGCCTGCCTATTGGACATTTCAGACTGGATGGCCCATAAGTATCTCAAACTCAGCATGTCTGAAACAGAACTCAGTATCTATTTCTTTTCTTACTTTCCTTTCTCTTTCTTTCCTCTTTCTCTTCCCAAGTTCCCTGTTACTCTGAAGGGCACTACTACCCTTTCAGTCACAATGGTTCAAAAGTTCAGTATTATTTTGGCTCCTCTCTCTGAGAGCATCTAGAATTTTCCCCAGGAACTGTGTCATTAGTGGAAGTAAATAATGCAGCTTCAAGCCAGTCTCACCTCTCCAGTTTGAAAATCAGGCAGCTGCTGGGGAGTCCAGCTGCAAGATGAAGCTTGATGAGTAATGACATTAGCCAAAAGGGATGGATGTGATCCTCCAAGAATTAGATGTAGGCCCTTTGAAGGATTGTAGATTTAGAGCTGGATGGGCCCTTTGAGGCTGTTGAATTTAACCATCCCCTTCCTTTTACAGATGAGGAAACTGAGGCCCATAGAGGGGAAGTGAATTGTGAGGTTCTCACAGGGAGTAAAAGTCTGAGGTAGACTTTGAACCCATGTCTTCCTAAATTCAAGTCCAGCACTCTACCCACTTGTAAAAGAGTGGCAGAAGCTAGAACCCTGACATTGAATGTTCTATCAGACCACGAAAGATCCTGCCTGCAGTGGGAGGTTTTTGATGCTGCCTGAAGCTCAAAGATGTCTTTGAATACTGTCTATGATGATCTTGGACACCTAGGCCAAGAGACAACTTTAGGTCTGGTGTGGGCAGGTACTAATAGCTCTGAATGGCAGTGGGTATATACCTATATACCAGATTTGAACTCAGGAAGATGAGTCTTCCTGCCTCCAGGCCCAACACTTTGTGCACTATGGTGCCACCTAGCTGCCCCACCGGATCTGTTTATCTGCCTTTAATCTCTGGTGTACTCTAATGCCACATCATTAACTGCCTGCCTATGTTCCCTGTTACTCTGACAAGAAGGTCGATCCTTCTTCAACAAAGACCAATGGACCACCAAGAACATTGTTATGTCTCAAGTTGCTTGCCTGGAGATCTTCGGGGTAGGTATGCTTATACTTCTTGTCTCTGGAAGGGAGTTGGTCATGGCAGGCATGGCAGACCATTTCATCCAGTATGTAGAGACCTACTTAACCAGCAGCTTCCACAGTGACTAAAGTGTTATGGGAGAAGTATATATTAATCTATAACTTCCAGGACAAAATTCATCTCAATCAGGATCAGGATGTTTGAGAGCAAGTGGTTCAAAGAGGTCTTACACTTGGCAGGATTAAGTAGTCTAGAAATGTGGCATGCCATCCCAAAGGAGACCCACAACCTGCTGAACATGCTAAGAGCACTGAGCCCTGAGCAGAAAGACTTGTTAAGCTAAGAAGTGATTTTTTAAAAGTGTATTTCTGTAATAATTGTCCCAGGGATTGACTTTTCATATGTGGATAACAGGTACAGTAGGCCTTACTCTGTTACATATCACAACTATCTAGTGACTGGTGCTCTGTAGTTTTGGGGGAAGGTGGAATCCATTAGATTGTGAGCTCCTTGAAGCCAGGAAGTGTCTTTGCCATTCTTAGTATCCCTAGTTGCTTAGACAGTGCCTGGCCCATTGTAGGTGCTTCATAAATATTTGTTGACTTGATTTGACCATTTTAAGAGAGATTTACTGCCCAGTCAGGGCTTCAGACCAAAAAGGAAGAACAAATTAGTCAGGGAAGAGAACCCTTCTAAAAAATCTTGGTATCTTTAGAAAACATGAAATATTGAAGTATGTTGCAAGAAACCCTACTGGACCAGGGGTGGGGAGCCTGTGGCCTCAAGGCCACATGTGACCTTCTAGGTCCTTGGGTGAGACCTTTTGACTGAATCCAAGTTCTACAGAACAAATCCTTTTCGTAAGGGGATATTTTCTGTAAAGTTTCTTCATTTGTAAAGTGAAGGGGTTGGGCTAATCAGGGATTCTTAACCTTTTTTTGTATTAAAGACATCTTTCACGGTCATGGACCCCTTCACAGAGTCTTGTTTTTAAATACTTAAAATAAAATGCATAGGATTAAAAAGGAAATCAATTACATTGAAATGCAATTATCAAAAAATGTATATTTTTAAAATTTACCTGGAGTCAACCTCAGGACAACTCCCTGTAGCTCTAATTCGGCTTCCTATTCTTAATTAATCTCTCCTTTTAGGCCTTAACTACTCCCTACTCACCTCCTCACAAAATTATTTTTGCCATTTCCTAATTGTTATTTCACTTTCCTTTTTTTAATTTAAAATTTTATTTTCCCCCAATCACATGTAAAAACAATTTTTAACACATGTTTTTAAAAATTTTTGAGTTCTAAATTCTCTTCCTTGATTCCTTCCTTCCCCCTCCCATTGAGAAGGCAAGCAATTTGATTATAGGATATAGAGGTACAGTGATGCAAAACATATTTTCATGTTAGTCATGTTGTGAAAGAGAAGAGAAAAAAACACAAGAAAAATAAAGGAAGTAAAGAAAAAATATGCTACAATTTGTATTCAGACTCTATCAGTTCTTTCTCTGGAGATGGGTAATTCTAAATCTTTTAGAATTGTCTTGGATCATTGTATTGCTGAGAATAGCTAACTCATTCATAGTTGATCATTATATAATATTGCTGTTACTGTATACAATGTTCTCCTGGTTCTGTTTATTTCACTTTACATAAGTTCATGTAAGTCTTTCTAGGTTTTTTTCTGAGGGTATCCTTCTTGTCATTTCTTATAGCACAATAGTATTCCATCACAATCATATACAACAACTTGTTAAGTCACTTACCAATTGATGGACATCTCAATTTCCAATTCTTGGCCACCACAAAAAGAGCAGCTATAAATATTTTTGTACATATAGGTTCTTTTCCTTTTTGTTTTTTATCTCTTTGGGATACAGACCTAGTAGTGGTATTACTGGGTCAAAGGGTATGCATGATTTTATAACCCTTTGGGCATAGTTCCAAAAGAGCATTAGTGTCTCAATTTTCCCACATCCCCTCCAACATTTGTCATTTTCCTATTAAGAAAATGTCACATTAGGTTTTAATTTGCATTTCTCTAATCAATAGTGATTTAGAGCATTTTTTAAAAAAGAGTATAGATAGCTTTGATTACTTCATCTGAAAACTGCCTATTCATATCCTTTGGCCATTTATCAATTGAAGAATGACTCTAATTTCTATAAATTTGATTCAGTTCTCTATATATTTGAGAAATGAGTTCTTTATTCAGAGAAACTTGCTATAAATTTTTTTTACAGTTATGATTACTAACTATGTATTGCCCCCCCATCCTATTTTCTCCCTGTTTATCCTACTTCTCCCCTTTCACATTGTCCATTCTTAAAAGTGTTTTACTTCTGACTTTTACCTCCACCAATCCACCCTCCCTTCTATCAGTCCCACTCCTTCTCTTAACCTCTTCCCTTCCTACTTTCCTATAGATAGATTTCTATATTCAATTGAAATAAATTCAATAGATTTCTATATTCAATTTGATTCATTTTATTTTGCGTTTTATTCTCTCTTTTAGCCAGTTCCGATGAGAATAAGGGTCACACTCCCTCCCACATCCCTTATCTTCCCCTCCACTGTAAAAGCTCTTTTACACCTCTTTTATGTGAGATAATTTACCCCCCTTCTACCTCTCCTTTTCCCTTCTTCCAGCACATGCCTCTCTCATCCCTTAATTTTATTTTTTTAAAAAAATTTTTCCCTTAATTTTATTTTTAAAGTTAATTATCTTATCATATTCAACTCACACCCATGCTCTCTGTCTACATATACTCCTAACTGCCCTCATAATGAAAAAGTTTTTAGGAGTTACAAATATCATTTTTCCATGTAGGAATGTAAATAGCCTAACTTTATTGAATCCCTTATGATTTCTCTTTTCTGTTTCCCTTTTTATGCTTCTCTTGAGTCTTGTATTTGAAAGTCAGATTTTCTATTCAGCTCTGGTCTTCTCATCAGGAATGTTTGAAAACCTATTTCAGTGAATATCCATTTTTTTCCCCTGAAGGATTATAGTCAGTTTTTCTGGGTAGGTGATTCTTGCTTGTACTCCTAGCTTTTTGTCCTCTGGAATATAATATTCCAAGTCCTCCAGTCCTTTAATGTAGAAAGTGCTAAATCTTGTGTTATTCTTACTGTGACTCCATGATATTTGATTTTTTTTCCTTTTGGCTGCTTGTAATATTTTCTCCTTGACTTGGAAGCTCTGGAATTTGGCTATAATTCCTGGGAGTTTTCATTTTGGGATCTCTTTCAGTAAGTGATCCTGGATTCTTTTAATTTGTATTTTCCCCTCTCATTCTAGAGTGTCAAGGCAATTTTCCTTTATAATTTCTTAAAAGATGGAGTCTAGGCTCTTTTCTTGATCATGGCTTTCAGGTAGAACAATAATTCTTAAATTATCTCTTCTGGATCTATTTTCCAGGTCAGTTGTTTTTTCAATGAGATATTTCACATTTTCTTCTATTTTTTTCATTCTTTTTATTGTTTTATTGTTTCTTGATGTCTCACAAAGTCATTAGCTTCCAATTGCCCAATTCTAATTTTTAAGGAATTATTTTCTTCAGTGAGCTTTTGTACTTCCTTTTTTTATTTTTAGGCAATTGGGGTTAAGTGACTTGCCCAGGGTCACATAGCTAGTAAGTGTCAAGTGTTTGGTCTGAGGCCGGATTTGAACTCAGGTCCTCCTGACTCTCCACTGCACCACCTAGCTGCTCCTTGTACTTCCTTTTTCATTTAGCCAGTTTTGAATTTTTTAAGGAATTCTCTTCAGTGAATTTTTGTATATATTTTTCCATTTGGTGAATTCTGCTTTTCAAGGCATTCTTCTCTTTATTGGATCTTTGTGCCTCTTTTACCATTTGGCCTATTTTATTTTTTAAGGTGTTATTTTCTTTAATTTTTTTTTTTGTGCTACCCTTACCAAGCTGTTGACTCTTTTTTTCATGATTTTATTTTTGCATCACTCTCATTTCTTCTGCCAATTTTTCCTCTAGTTCTTTAAAATCCTTTTTGAGCTCTTCCATGGCTTAAGACCAATTCATATTTTTCTTTGAGGCCTTGGATGTAGCAGTTTTGACTTTGTTGTCATCTTCTGAGGTTGTGTTTTGATCTTCCCTGTCACCACAGTAACTTTCTATAGTGGAATCTTTTTCTGCTGTTTGCTTATTTTTGTGGTCTATTTTTTTGACTTTTAATTCTATGTTAAAGTGGGGTTCTGCTTCTGGAGTGGAGGGGGCACTGTATCAAGCTTCAGGTTTTTTTGTGCAGCTGTTTCAGAGATAATTCTGGGGACCTGTAAGTTTTTGGTTCTTCCAAAGTGGTTGATCTAGGGATGATGCAACAGAGTTCTGCCTCCAGTGCCAGCAAAGGGACCCCTGTAATCTCCTTTTGATCAGTTGTCTGACTTCTTTATCATCTGTGGACTGAGAGGTCAGGAAACCACCACTGCCCCCACTGACTCAGTCACACCTAAGGCCTACTTCTGATTTCCTGGGGTACAACCTGCCCTGGACTGCACTCCATTCTTACCATGGTGCAAGAAACCTTCCCTGCTGATCTTCTAAGGTGTTTTGGGCTGAAAAATGATCTCACTTTGTCCTTTTGTGGGTTCTTCCACTCCAGAATTTGTTTTGAGGCATAAAGTTTTTTGGAGGGGTTTTGGGGAGAGCTCAGGCAAGTCTCCGCCTTTTCTCCTCCATCTTGGTTCCCTCCCTTGTTATTTCACTTTCACCATTCATCATCTTTATTTCATCTCTCTGATTCTGTCTCTGTTCTCTCTGTCTCCATCTCTCTTTCTCCCCCCACAGCTCTATGGGGGCCAAAAATACCTTTACTCTCTCCCATTGTATAGTCTCAGCTCCAGAAAAGAGTGACAGAGGCTAGCCAGGACTGCTTTGTGCCCAAGGACCTTTGTTTCTTTCTTTCTCAGCTGATAATATGGAAGGCTAAATATTAATAACAATAATGATAATGAAAATAATAATAATAATTATAAAATAACAGCTAGCATTTATATAGCACTTTAAGATTTGCAAAACACTTTACAAAATAGTAGCTCATTTTTATCCTCACCACAACCCTGGGAGGTAAATGCTATTATTATCTCCATTTTACAGATGAGGAAATTGAGGCAAATAAAAGATAAGTTACTTGCCCAGGATCACACAGCTAGTAAATTCTTGAGGCAGAATTCAAACTCAAGTTGCTTCTTACTCCAAGAACCACAAGCCATCTACTGCACCACATATCTATGATCCTATATTCCTATGACTTGCCTGTGATTACAGAACCAATAAGTATCTGGGGTGGGATTCAAGTCCACTGTTCTATCCACTATTCTGTGTTTTCTTTCATTCAAGGAACAGAATTGAATTGGATCTGTTCCCTTAAGAAGGCACAATGGTACATTGGAAAGAGTCAGAGGTCCTGGGTTCAAATCCCAGCTCTATCACTCACCACCTGCGTAACTTTGGGCAAGCCCTCTCTGGACTTCAGCATCTTCATCTGTAAAAATGAAGTGGTTAGTAGACTATTAGATGACTTCTGAAAAATCCTTTCTAGCTTTAAATTTACAATCTTAAGATAGGTACACAGATTATCCCTGCCTTAAGCACACCAACCTTGCAGTTGAACAAACCCTGTTCATGCTCTCATATGCACCCAGTTTCCTTGGCCCTATCCTTCTTTGGGCTGGAACTAGTACTGAATTCCTGAGCTAGGAGACCCTTTCCATTATGCCTTATCTCTTCTTCCAAGCCAGGCATCATGTATAATGCCTCAGACCATGGAACTAAGTTCTACCACCTGCTCTCCCAATAACATTTGCCACGAATGAATTCTTGATGTCATATCAAATTCTACATACTGGTTTTAGACAATCAATCATAGCAAAGACATCAAAAAAAGAACCCAACAGGCATAGTAGTTACCTCCTGTATTTTCCCACAAAATTTTCAGGATCAAGAGGTTTCTTGTGAAGAAACAGAAGCAAAATTGTCCTGTTCTTCAGTGGCTTTACATTTAAACTGCCAATAAGACTAGGTATGACTCAAAGAGGGATCTACTGGAGTAGGACCAAGCTCAGTTATCTAGAAATGCTACAGTGATCCATATTCGCCCTGTACCAAGTCCAAACACTTTACCATGCCACCACCTCCAAAAAGAAGTCAATGCCACTACCCTTCCATTTTGGAAGCTATCCGCAAGAGTAAAGATATGAAAACAATTCACAACAACCTAGTGTTGAAGAGACTACTCCTGATCTTTTGTTTTCCTAAACTGAGTTGGTTGGTTCAGAAATAAACATATGCTCTACATGATATTTAAAAAATTATTAAAAAATAAAGAACATAAACTTTTCCCCATTTTCAGAGATTGACATCATCCAAAATGACTCATAAATGTGGACTGAATTGTACACAAGATATAGGAGACAACAGGGAAGGAGGAGAAAGGAAAGGAGAGGAATAAAAGAAGGATAAGAGGATAAAAAGAAAGGGCAAAGAAAGAAAAAAACCTAAAGAACACCATCCCAGGCATGTCTGCCTCTGAGTTCTATTTGCCCCTTTATGGGGTGGTTGGTTTATTTTCTTGGGGCAAGAGAGCCTCCTGGAGAAGGGGATATGCTCTTTTTCCTCCCCCAAGAGGTTTTCCCTTTGGGGATGGCCTATCTCACTCTGAAGCAACTTCATTGGTATGGTATCCCTGTAAATATCCTTGGACCTACTCCCTTCCTCATGTTCCCACCTAACCATAAACTCACCATATGTCTAGAGATAAAGATCAAGTCCCATTATGACCCTGACACCCTAGCTCTTAGGGTCATGTATGTTCAGAGTCAGTGGGACATAGATTTTGCTCCTGCCCTTTCAGACTGGGAGGATAGGGGTGGGCTTGCTTGGTGAATGGGTCACAGATGATGAGCCTCTATCCACTTGGTAGCCACATGCTCTTGCCCCTTGCACAATCGACTTGTCTTTCAGAAGAGGGGCACAAGTCATATTCCTTTGGGGTATACAAGGTATGAAAGCTGAACAGAGAGTAAAGACAAAATGCAAAGTTTGGCAATATTTGCGCTGGACAGAGTTACTAAGCTGGATGCATTGTTACCTACTGACAAGCCTGGCTTTGGGGAAAACTCTTTTCAGTGGTGGTAACAAACTCTTTTCAGTGGTGGTAACAAAGTGTCTGCTTACTATAGAACTGGATTGAATTATACCAGCTCTACTCCTGGGCCAAGTCAAATGACGGAAGGGAGGCAGTCCTTTGGGCTTTCCTGGGCCTGAAAATTTTAATTTGTCTGCCAAATAACCAGAGTGGAGGAGGGTAGGGTAGTGGTGCTACTGCTCTTGAAGTTATTTTTGGCTGCATGACAAAGAACTGCAAACCTCCCCTTTTTCCATTTTGACCTTGTCCTTGAAATCTCAATGCCTAGCTTTGAGCAAGGGAGAGACATTCTTGAGAGAGCTTCCATTGATTAAATGACTACTCATACCACCTGATAACTCTAACAAAATTCATAAACGTTTTCTCTCTCTCTCTCTCTCTCTCTCAAAATTGGGGTTAGGTGACTTGCCCAGGGTCACACAGCTACTAAGTATCTGAAGTCACATTTGAACTCAGGTCCTCCTGACTCCAGGACCAGTGCTCTATCCACTGCACCACTTAACTGCTCCCCCTCCCCCCCCCATAGGCACACTCACTGCCCACTGAAGGCCCTTGGTGAATATGTCACCAAAGCAGAGACCTTTAGAGCTAGAAGGAATCTTAGAGATCATCAAGTCTAAGCTTCTCATTTTACAGATGAAGAAATAGAGGCTGAGAGAAGTGATGAGTGGGTTTATGGCAGTTAGGTGGTGCAGTGGATAGAGTGTGGGGCCTGGAGTCAGGAAGACTCATCTTCCTGAGTTCAAATCTGGCCTCAGACACTTACTAGTTTACTAGCTGTGTGAACCTAAGCAAGTAACTTAACCCTCAGTTTCTCATCTGTAAAATGACTTGGAGAAGGAAATGACAAACTGCTCCAGTATCTTTGCCAAGAAAACCCCAAATGGGGTCAGGAAGAGTTGGATATGACTGACGACTGAACAAGAAGAACTATGTAATGTGATTTGTCCAAGGTCATATGGCTAAATGGTGGCACGGTAAATGGTAGAGAAGGGAACTGACTCCAGATTTGGGGATTCCAAACCCAAAAAGGAGAATTCCTCTTCTCTCCTTCTTGCAGAATAGAACAAATAGTTCTTAATGGAAAAGGAAAAGTTGGGGAGGGGAGAAAGAGGAGGGGAAGAGATTCATGTGAAACATTAACAGGTTCTTTGGAGCAAACTTGTGCCCCCAATCCCTGTTTCTCTGAGCATTTCTCATGCATTCAAATTTGCATCTATTTGCAAAATAAAACCTTTGTGAGAGAAGAGAGAATATCCCAGTAAAAATTCCCAGATGCCCCTAGAGGCAACTTTACTGCAACATTGGTAGCACGTTGCCAAGGCATTTGCTATGATGGGGGCAAAGGCACCTGGGTGTTGTAGTGGATTACAGCACTGGACTTGGAATCAGGAAGACCTGAATTCAAATTCTGCCTTGGTCACTTAGTTGTGACCTGGGGCAAATAATATAACATGTCTCACCCTCAGTTTCTCCATCTGCAAAATGAGGTTCATAATAGCCCTACTTCACAGGGTTGTTGTGAGGACCAACTGAGGTAGCATTTGTAAAGGGCTTTGAGAACCATAAAGTGCTATTTAAATGATCACTATTATTGTTGTTGTTGTTGTTGTTGTTATTAGGAGTACCTCCTTCTGTAAACCCCATTACCCTGAGCCACAAAGATGCCCCCAGAACACCCAAAGGCACATTTCAAGCTCATAACCCCTACTCACTTTCTTATTTACTCCTGAGCCAACATTAACCCCCTTCCTTGCTGCCAGCCTGGGGCCACCAACATAGTTCTCCTTTCCAATAACTGGAGCTCTATGACAATTGAATTGACCCCACAAATTTGGGGAATGGTGGGCAGGGAAAGGTGTTGCAATAGATTTTCAGCAACAACTTCAATAAGCTAAGTGGTGCACTGAATAGAGTGCCTGCCCTGGAGTCAGGAGAACCAGAGTTCAAATCCAGCTACTAACTGTATAATCCTGGGCAAGTCACTCAACCCCGTTTGCCTCAGTTTCCTCATAAGCTGGACAAGGAAATGTATCTACTACAGTATCGTTGCCAAGGGACCTCCCCCCAAAAGAAAAATGGGTTGTGAAAAGTTGGATATGAATAATCTCCTTAACAACACAATTCAATAAGATTCACAGAATGACAGAGCTGGGAAGGGACATTAGAGATTATTTAGTCCAACCTCCTCATTATGTAGATAGAGAAATTGAGGCCTAGGAAAGTTAAGTGAGAGAGTGGTAAATCTAGCTAGTTTTCACATAGATTTTGACATTTACTACCTGTGTGGGGAATGGAATAAGCATTTATATAGCACCTATTACGTGCCAGACGCTTTCCAAATATTTTCTCATTGGATTCTCATAACTACCCTGTGAGGTTGATGATGTTATTTTCCCCAGCAAACAAGTGAAGTGACTTGCAGTCACACAGTTAGTTAAGTGTCTGAGGCTGGATTTGAACTCAGGTCTTCCTGACTCTAGTCAAGAACTCTAACCGCTGAGCCACCCAGATGCCTCACAACTGTATGAATCCTCCTAGTCAAGTCATTTCTTTGGACCTTGGTTTTCTTAGCCGTAAAAGAAGGGGCTAGACTATACATGGTAATATACTTAATAAATGTTTATTGACTGATTGATTGACTAATGCCTCTGAAGTCCCTTCTAGCTTAATTTAGCTCTTTGACCATCTATGAGCCTCCGAGCTCTGATTCTATGAGCCTATGATTTCTTGATCTGAACCTTCTTTGGCTAACAATTTAGGGAAAGCTGATGCAAATGACCATCTCAAAGACAAAGACACTAGGACAGATTTTTGGAGTAGCTCTTTCCTCATTCATTCTCTTACAAGGAAACCAGAGAATATTCAGAGTATACCTATAATCACTCATTCTTATGGGATTTCCCCCTAATTCCTATTGTTGAGAGGTTCTAAATAAGGGGTCTATGAACTTAAAAAATATATTTTGATGATATTTCAATATAATTGGTTTCCTTTGTAATTCTACAATTTAACTATTTTATTTTATTTAATTGCATTTATTTATTTAATTGTATTTTATTTTATACATTTTATTTTAATTGTATTTTATTTATTTAATTGTATTTTATTTTATACATTTAAAAACACTACTCTGGGAATGGGTCCATGGGTTTTACCAGACTGCCCAAGGGGACCCATGTCACACAAAAAAGGCCAACAACTCCCCTTTCAATCATTTTCACTTCAGGAAAGATCACCCAAATGACACCTTTTTTCTTTTGAATGTCAAAGTTCACATTAGATTCCCCTGCCCACGTAGTCAGAGACCAAAGCTTGATTCAAAAAGGTGGCATCTTCAAGAGGTGATACATGTTTGAATCAATGCCTCTCCCCATGACCATCCAGACCGCAACATAGAAACACAAAGGGAATAAACTCACAGCTCTCTCTTGGTCTTCCCCTTCACCAATCAACAGTCAGGGAGCATGACAAATAACTGTTTGCAGCTGTCATAAGCCGAAAACAAGACAAATCTGCATATGCTTAATTGTAATTAGGTAGACTTGGCAAGGAGCCCTCTCCCTGCTACCAAACAACCATCTTTCTCACAACAGGGCAACAAAAGCAGACTTATACACACGTTCATGTGCGAGTGCATGTGCATACACATGGAGGATACAAATGCTGCTCAAAAACCAAACTGATAGCAAATAACTGACCAACAAAGGAAAAAGAAGAGACAGGGCAAATAAGAAAATAGGCTCAGAAATAAGGAGAATGGAGCTGCCATCAAGGATGGCCGAGTTTGGCAGAGGAATGCTCTATGCCTGCCCCACTGCTTTTGGGTTTCTTATGGGGGATGCCTGGGCTACTAGTGAATGTGTGGGATGCCAACGAGAGTCCTGTGTTAAGGATTCCATGGCTCTTTTGTTTACTTCTCACATGATTAAGAGCCCTGGACTTTGGGAAGACATTAGGGTTGAAGGGTAAAAGGCTTTGGTTTGGGGGTTCAAGTTTTGGAGAGAGGAACAAAAGGGGGGAAAGCAGGGAATGAAGTTGAATGCAATATTATACCTTCCTTCTCTTCCCCTTCCACTTTCCCAGCAGGACTTGTTCTTGGGCAAATATTCTGGAGAGTTACTGGGAGATTGTTTAGGAGGAGTAGTGCGTTTTGCCACATGCTTAGGGGAATAGAGAAACAGGTCTGCTCTGCTCAGTCTGAGTCATCCCCCTCCCCCCCCCTTTTTTTGCATTAGCGCTAGCATGACGTCAGTAGACACACAATGGAACTTGGAATGAAGCAATGTCTGATTTGACTTCTTGCTGCTTTTTTTTCTCCTTCTGACAGAATTCAAAATCTTGTCAAGGGGCATCTCCTGGGCTGCCAAGCTCTACCTCTCTAGCCGTTTGGGTTGATTGGATGGCTAGTGAGTATACCTCGGTTTTCCCTCTGTGTTATCCCACCTAGCTGCGCTGAACAAGACAGGCTGTAGTTGTTAACCAGGATTTAAATAAAAGCTATGATGGCTTTGGAAGACTGCCATTTTCTAACCACTTTGGGGCCAAGGCCATCTCCAAGGGCTCCCAGGTCACACAGCATTTGGGCTTCTGGCACGTGTACATCTTGCTAGCCTGCCCGACATCCCACCCCCGCCCCTTAGACTCAGCCCTCTCTGTTCTCCCGTTCCTTTTACTTCATATCCAGCGATGCAAATTCCCTGCAGCATCACAACACCCTTAACAATGCTTATGTGCATAAAACAAAATCCTTTCTGTGAGAGTTGCGCAGATGCTTACCAAAACCCAAAGTATATTCCATGCCTTACCTGGCAGCTCATACAGTGGACATTGGAGTGGAGCATCCGAGAGACACGGTCTCCTGCATCAAAACACACACAGCGTAGACAAGGCAGGAATAACTTGTCATGGTGGAAGAAAGCCAAGAGTTGAGGTGATTTAAAATGTCAGCGTGTACTGTCTGGTTGGCCACAAATAAAGGGGGGAGGGAAGGGGAGGAGATTGGATTAGGAAGGAAAAGTGTGGCCATAGCAAAATGACATTCCACAAAGCAATGTTTCTGAGAGACCGCATGGGACACAGGCAACATCAGACTACAAATGTGCTGGGGTGGGGGGGGGGGGAGGAGATTTGGAATAAAAAGATCATTTGAATATGGGCAACCATAAACAAACCATCATATCAAATGGAAAGAATTCAGAGCTGGAATGGGGAACTAAACATCTCAGAAATGTGATAAGTCTTCATTTCAGTTTGTTAGAGGAGGTGTGTGTGTGTGTGTGTGTGTGTGTATGCATGTGTGTATGTGTGTAGGGGTGTGGCAGCAGAACCTTGACCATTCTTTTCTTTAAAAGAAAAAAAAACTTGAAGAGATACTACATCCTGTCTTGAAGCCACTAAGCCAGTTTCCAGAAAGAAAGAAGGCATAAAAGAAGAATGCACATGTATTATGGGATCATTTACTTGGAGGCAGAGGCTGGAAAAAAATTTTTTTGGTAATAAATGAATAAATGAATCTTTCTTTTTTGGCTAGGCAGAAAAAATAGCTTTATTACATTTCTTGTTTTCCTTTTTTTTTTTGAGAACTTCTTTTCATTTATGAGTATTTATTTTCTCTCCCTCTCTCCTACTCCCTCCCAAAGGGGAGGGAGAACAAAACCCTTACAAGCAAAAACAAATTCCCTCATTGCCTAGTGTCCCCCCAAAATGTATGTCTCCTTATATATCTTGAGTCCATCACTTCTCAGTGAAGAGGTGGGTAGCAAAGATTATCCTCTAGGATCATAGTTGGTAATTGCATTGATCAGAGGTCTTAAGTCTTTCAAAGGGGTTTGTTTTTTACAATGACATTATTACTGTATAATTTTTTCTCCTGGTACTACTCACTTCACTCTGTATCAGTTCATGTCAGTCTTCCTAGGTTCCTCTGAAACCACTCCTTCCATCATTTCTTACAGTACAATAGTGTTCCATCACACTCATATGCTATAATTTGTTCAGTCATTCACTGATTGATGGGTACTTCCTTTATTTCCAGTTCTTTGCTACCAAAAAAAGAGCTACTTCAAATATTTTTGTACATATAGATCCTTTTCCTCTTTTTTTGGTCACTTTGGGGTACTATCTTCCCCCTTTTACATCACTCTCATTTCTCTTCCAGTTTTTCCTCTACTTCTCTTACTTGCTTCTCAAAATTCTTTTTGAGCTCTTCCAAGGCCTGGGACTGATTCATATTTTTCTTGGAGGCTTTGGATGTAGGAGCTTTGACTTTGTTGTCTTCTTCTGGTTGTACGTTTTGATCTTCTTTGTTACCAAAACAAGTTTCTATGGTCTGACACTTCTTGCGAGGTTTGCTCATGATCCCAGCCAATTACTTGAGTTATAAACTCTTTATTAAGGTAGAGGTCTGCTTCCAATGTGGAGAATGTACTGTCCTAAGCTCTGGGGGGGTTTGTACAGCTGTTTTCAGAGATACTTCTAGGGACCTGTAAATTTTCAGTTCTTCCAAGGTGGTATGACAAAGGGCGAGGTGTTTATTGTTTTCCTGGCCTGTGCTCTGGTCTATGAGTGATCACAAGTACTCTCTTCTGTCTTGGAACTGTGAAGAGGATTTCCTCTCCACAGCCACTACAAGCTCCACCATGCCAGCGCTCCTCCTCACCCCAGGACCGCCCCTCAGAACTGTGACCCAGATCCAAGCATGGGCAAAGTAAGAGATTCCTGCCTCAGCACGGTCAAAGAGATCCCTGCAATACCCCTCTGATCAGCCACTTGATTCCCCCTCAGTCTGTGGGCCAGAAGCTCAGGAGGCAGCCGCTGCTCCAGGGCCGAGCTTGGGAACTGGGACTGAGACCTAGTTTCTCTCTCACTGTAGAAACAGACTTTTCCCACTGATCTTCTAAGTTGTCTTTGGAGTTCGTGGGTTGAGAGGTCTGGAAACCGCCACAGCTGCCCACGATTCAGTCCTCTGAGGCCCGCTCCAGGTTTGCTGCGGCCTGCTTGCCCATGCCGAACTGTGCTCCTCTCCCAGCCTGGCACGATACACCTTTCTGATCAACCATTCAGGTTGTCTTGGACTGGAAATTTGTTTCACTCTGTCTTTTTGTGGGTTCTGCTCCTTTAGAATTTGTTTAGAGCCATTTTTATAGGTATTTGGAGGGGTTTGGGGGAGAGCTCAAGCAAGTCACTGCTTTCACTCTGCCATCTTGGCTCTGCCCCTATCTTCCCTCTTTCAAACAAGGACTAAAGTGATATTATAAAAAGGAACTAAACAATGACAGGAGAACTGCTTACACTCCTGAGATAGCTATCCAAAACTGCTAGCCTTAGGAATGATGTATTTAAAGTAGAATAATAGCTCATATTTATATAGTCCTTCAAGATTGCAAAACAACTTCATACAATCAATTTATCTCTGAACAAGGCAATACCAAGTGTGTTTAACTTGGAAGGTGGATCAAAATGTCACTGGGAGGTTTCCTTAACAAGTAAAAATATGAT
Organism: Vombatus ursinus; assembly: GCF_900497805.2. Lineage (NCBI taxonomy): Eukaryota > Metazoa > Chordata > Mammalia > Diprotodontia > Vombatidae > Vombatus > Vombatus ursinus. The sequence goes on along the minus strand of NW_020953949.1, from coordinate 3,172,527 downwards.
AATCGCTATCGTGGTGGTGATAACAATTTATATTTATGTAATAGTACTTTCTAGTTATAAAGCACTTGATATAAGTTCTCACTTGATCAACCCAACAATTTTGTGAGGTAGGTAGTACAAGTATTATTATCTCCATTTTATAATTAAGGAAATAGAAATTGAAAAAAGTGGTTACTTGTCCAAAGTCACCCTGCTAATACACTTGGAACTTGAACCCAGATGCCTCAAATCTACAAAGAAGGTTATTTGAAATGTCTAATGTAAGTGTCTAAATGTAAAAGCCCAGATCTGAGGAATGCCAAACTTAGAAATACCCTAACTGGATGAAATGATTTTTTAATATTTTTTATATTTGCAGTTTAAAATGTCAAGAACTCATGAAATGAAAACTCTTCAAAAGCCCTATTTTTTCTCTTTTCACCTGTACATAGCAGCTGAATGAAGGTAATGCATCTGTGTAGATTATGTATACTATAGAATAAATGTGGCTATTAAAAATGTTGAATGTCTTCCTTTATAAGTGAAGTTCTTGATCAGGGGAGTTCCCTGATCCTCTGAATGAGCTTATAGGGCAGTGAGCCCTTGGGGCATCTCATGGACGTGTTGGTGAGGTGAACATGCCTATCAGAGGCTCCAAAAGCTCCGTGCTCATACAAATGATCAGAAAATTTCCTTGCACTTAGCAAAGCTGGTCCCTAGATGATGCCTTCCCACTGCCAAGGTGCCTTGTAGAAAGCCTTGGCTGACTTTTCTAGAACAGGACAATTGAATTATTCTTCCTCTGGCCCTTCTGGTGAGGACTGGTTTTTCAGACATAAAGTCTTCCTATTGCTTGCAGTTTACCTTTGGCTTAGAAGTAACTGTTTCTATTCCGAAAGAAGAGAAAACCAGCCTGCTCAGTCAGCCTTATGGCATGGTTGTTCTAAGAACACTTTTGGGAAACTTTGGGTTTTTTTTTTCCTTTTGTTTTTATATCATGTGCATATTTATTACTGTGTCAATCAACTCTATCTATTAAAAAACAAAAAGGCAGGAACAATCTCTTCAACAATTAGTTTTTGGGTTCTTTAAAAATGCCTATACCTTTGCAGAAATGGGAGAGCATTGGCCTTTACTTCTTAACAGAGGTTGTTGTTTGGTAAGTTGTTTGGACTTGATATGGAATAAGTAGATACTTCATTGTGCTGGCAGTTCCTTATAAACTCAGCTTGATCTTTGTTTCCTCTTTTGAGTTGTAGCTGATCTGAATGCCAGTTTTCATGCAAATCTTATTTTGCTTTAGCTTCTTTGCAAGAAATCGCTTGATTCTGAAAGTCTTGTGGGAAGAGGTGGCCCCTTCCACTACTGTATCAGAATGGCTAGATAAGCTAAAAAGTTGTTTTGCTTTTTTCACACAGCCCTTTCATGTCCTCTCCAAAGCCCTAGGACTCCAAGGTTGCATCACTGGATAATGGATTCTCTAAGACCATGTAAGCAGAGGGCAAATTCTGAAGGATACTACCATGCTGAAAAATAAATGTTTGTTGAACATTTGATTGATTGGTGGTATGCACCAAATGTTAAAAGACTTAGAGGAAGGCCTTCAACATTCAAAGGTGGGGAACCTGTGGCCTTGAGGCCACAAGTAGCCTTCTAGGTCCTTGGGTGCAGCCTTTTGACTGAGTCCAAGTTTTACAGAACAAATCCTTTTATTAAGGGGATTTCTTCTGTGAAGTTTGGATTCAGTCAAAGGGCCACACTTGAGGACCTAGAGGGCCACATGTGGCCTTGAGACTGCAGATTCCCCAACCCATGTTAGGTAGATCTACTGTGGAACATTTCTGGGTGGTGTGTGGCCCCAGCAACAGATTGTGTCTGCTTTCTGACAACTGGACTTGCTAAGTACAGCGAGACTAATCAGTAGTCAGCTGATAACTTGGTGATGAATTCTTTGGCTGTGGCGACCTATGAAACAAATAAAAATGCAAAATGGCCCTCAGTATGTTCCCCTTTTGCTTCTGCAAGGATGATATCAGAGTGGTGGAAAAGGGGGCAGAGGGTGGTAAGAATTGTCCATTTCTGAGACCATCCACACATAAACTTTGACTTGGCATTGGTGCTCCAAATGCAATATCATTGTCCAATGACCTTTACGTAGATTATTGGAAGAACTGAATGGTATCAATCTTAATATTCTTGATATAAATGAAACTGGAAGTAAGAAGTTGCAAGTAAATGGAAGGAGGGTACACTGGCTCTCCTCTGAAAGAAGAAAGGAATTGGTAAAGTTAGTTTCTTCATCTGCCCCAAACAAGATATTTCATTATGTGAGGTATTTGGTCATTTTGAATTATAGTGTTTATAATAAGTATTTGCAAAAGACCATGAAAATAATTTCAGCTTAGGTACCAACATTGGATGACGTTGAGGATGAAATGGAGAGATGATCTATGAAGAGTTTCAAAAAGCTCTCCAATTTAAATTAAAAAACAAAACTTTGATACTTTATGAGGTCAAAGACATTATCATGAATACTTTATTTTAGGAAAAAACCAGTAGACACTGGACATGTTGAGCACTGAATCACATCATGAAAATGAAATCAATTCTGTATATTTTGACAAGAAATGACTCACTTTTATTAATTAAAAAATTAACAAGCATTTATTTTTTTCTACCTCTCATGTCCACTCATTGAAAAAGAAAAGAAAAATGAAACCCTTATTAAAAATATGCACAGTTAAGCAAAACAAATTTCCACACTGGCTACATCAAAAATATATGTCTCATTCTCCATCTTGAATCCATCATCTATCTGTCAAGAAGTGGGTAGCAATGTTTCATCACCTGTCTAATAGAAACATAGTTGATAATTGCATTGATGGAGTTCTCAAATCTTTCAAAGTTGTTTGGAAATGACTAATTTCTGTCATTTTTCTAATGTCACAAACATTCCTGAATTAGCTGCCTGTGTATACTTAGACTATCAGCTTGTTAAAACAAAGATCAAAATTAGTACAAAGCAAGAATCTGAGAAAAATATGGCATGCAAATAAAACAATTCAATATTGATCTATTCAGTCAAATAACTGATAATAAAAATGGTTAATGAGTGAAAGAACCATTATTAAGAGCTATATGCAAAACTCTGTGCTAAGTGCTGGGGATACAGATAGAAAAGTCAGATAGCCCCTTCTCTCACTGAGTTTACATTCTAATGGATGAGACAACACATAGGTTTTAGCTTCAAGGCTGAAGGAAAGGCCCCAAAGTCCTTAGGGTATAGCAGCAAAGTAGATGGTAATGCCTCTTCTTTAATGTCACTTCCATTGATGACACGATATCAGTTTCTGATGCTGAGTCATTTGACAATGCCAAGGACTTAAGTGGCAAAATCTTTCTTTTCTGGGTCTTCAGTAGTTGTGGCTGCAACATTTGCAAAAGCATTTTCCAGTCTGCATCTCCACAGGGGTTGCTTCTCTGAATGATGGAGGTAAAGGCTGGCCTAGATGTATGACCACTCCCGAGGCTCTCAGGCTTATCTGTCCATCAGTGATAGTTGTTCAGCCCTTAGTGTTATTGTTGGTAAGGAGGGTGGGACCCTTCTCCACAGTGATTTTTCCCCTTAGTGATGAATGCAGGGTTTGGGCTGGAATCAGGACCTAGTCATCTGAAAGGTACTGTACTTTCCTAAGTTATTGGGTTCAGGGTCCTAGGTTGAAGAAGCTGCCACAGCCAGGGTGGTGGTGGCAGTTTGATTTACCTGGCATAGGCTGCCACGGAGGGAAGCTGCTTGGCAGTTGGTGAACCCTTTCTCCATAGGAGTTGCTTCTCCAGATAATGGCTGTGGGGAATGGTAATGAGGGCTGGGCTTGAAACAGGACTGGTGATCTGGGGCACACTTCTATTCCCAAGTCAGGGTCTAGGCTGTTTCCATTCAGATCTCAGGGGGTGTGATTAGTCAAGGTGGTAGTAGTGGCTTGACTTAATTGTACAAGCTGCCTCCTTTCTCTCAGGAAGAAAGGATACGGATATGAATTATAATAATTTCATATAAAAGTTTAATCAAAGTAAATCAATGGCCATAATGAGACTGAAAGAGTGAAAGAATGTAATTTAAGTGTTCCAATGTACATGTAAGCTCTCAAGATTCATCCTTCACATGTAGGCTTGCAGAGAAGCTATTCAATGTTTTTTTTTTTAAACTGACAATTTTGATTTTTAAAATTTATTTTTAGCTTTCAACAAGATTTTGAGTTCCAAATTTTCTCCCCTCTCCCCTCCCCAAGACAGAATGCAAGCTGATATAGGCTTTTTTTGCATGATCATATTAAGCATATTTCCACATTAGTCATGTTGTGAAAGAAGAATCAGAACAAAAGGGAAAAACCACGAGAAAGAAGAAACAAAAAAAAGAGAGAGAGAAAATAGTATGCTTCGATTTGCACTGAGACTCCATAGTTCTTTCTCTGGATGTGGATAGCATTTTCTATCATGAGTCTTTTGGAGCTGTCTTAGATCCTTGCTTTGCTAAGAAGAGTTAAGTCCGTCAAAGTTAGCCGTCACACAATATGGCTGTTACTGTGTACGATGTTCTCCTGATTCTTCTCACTTTGCTCAGCATCAGTGCATGTAAGTTTTTCCGGGTTTTTCTGAAGTCTGCCTGTTCATCATTTCTTATAGCATAATAGCATTCCATTACATTCATATACCACAACTTGCTCAGCCATTCCCCAACTGATGGGCATCCTCTCAATTTCCAATTCTTTGCCACTGAGCTATAAATATTTTTGTACATGTGGGTCTTTTCCCATTTGTATGATCTCTTTGGGATATAGACCTGGAAGTGGTATTGCTAGGTCAAAGGGTATGCACAGTTTTATAGCCCTTTGGGCATAGTTCCAAATTGCTCTCCAGAATGGTTGGATCAGTTCACAACTCCACCAAAAATGTGTTAGTATTCCAATTTTCTTGTATTTTCTCCAAAATTTATTATTTTCCTTTTTTTTTGTCATATTAGCCAATCTGTTAGGTGTGAGGTGGTACCTCAGAGTTGTTTTAATTTGCATTTCTCTAATCAATAGTAATTTACAGAAGCTACTCAATGTTTGAGACACTAAATGGGTAAGCAACCACTCAAACTATAGCTCATAATCCTCCACCAGTATGTTTCCTCTCACAAACCAGACATAAGACACATTATTTATTTAAAAAAAAGACATTTACTCACATAGCATAGCAAATCAAGCTGTGTGGCAAGTATCAAAGCAAATAGTCATGATAACATGAGGTACATCTTTCACAGGTTACCACACCATTAGGGAAGGAAGACACACATGCACACACAGAATGCATATGGCCAACACGCATACTTCCAAGCAGAGAATGAAAATAGAGGGTACATGTACTGAATACATATGGCTAGGGAATATGCATGAAAAGGCATGTGCCTAGAATCCATGTGGCTCATGTAATTCATGCCTTCAACATAAGAGCTGCGTTCATATTGTTGGGCTGCTCTCTGCCAGGTGTATCACCTCTGTTGTGTATAACATCTTTGTGCTGCGCATCACATCTGTGCTCTCCATCATGCCATCTCTGCTGGGTGCCTCTGCCAGTTTGGGGGTCACTAAGTAGCTAAGCAGCTACCATTGCTGGGTGTTAGCTGTTTCTTCTATTATCATTAGGATGCATGACTAGAAAGCGTCTACTTATGAGCAAGAGCTATAGCATTTTTTTTTTTTTGATGAGGCAATCGGGGATAAGTGACTTGCCCCAGGTCACACAGCTAGTGAGCGTTATGTGTCTGAGACCAGATTTGAACTCAGGTCCTCCTGACTCCAGGGTGAGTGCTCTATTCACTACGCCACCTAGCTGCCCCCTCCCTTTTTTTTTTTTAAAAACATCATAACTGAGGACTATGAAATATCACATGTGGTTGGGCTGCAGCCAACAAAGCCCGGCAGAAGCCCAAGGTTAAGATAAACTATAATTGTAACTATCTATTTTGGATGCTGATTCAGTCTGTGGTCCCAGACAACAATTTGACTTCATTAGGAACTTTCTTATAACTCCAGTACATCCACGATAGGGATTCTCAAAACCCATTTTGGGAGCTCTGCTGAAAAAACAACAGTAATCTCACAGTAGTTGGGTGGAGGTTGGAGCATCAAAATGAACCTCTAACCAATCTCTCTTTTATCCCTTAACTGTCCTCCTAAGATCCTTTTTGATTGGCAGACAAATGAAGACAGATTAAGAAGAAAAGCTAGATGAAGATGGCAGGGCCATCTACCCCTATACAACTTTGGTACCTATTCTTGTCTTTGTTATGTACATCCAGCAACAAACAAAACCTTCATGTTCCTCTTTTATTTACTCAGTACCCATAGGGTACAGACAATAATATTCTTAGTGGAGTTTGTAGTGAAAAGAGCATAAGATTTTGGAGTTATAGAGCCTGGGTTTGAATCTCAGGCTTGCCATTTACTACTTGTGTGACCTAGGATAGCCCCTCTCTGAGCCTCAGTTTTCTTATCTTTAAAAGAAAGGATTAGACTTGATCTCCAGGGTTTCTGCTACACCTAAAGATAGGATGCTGTGAACTTTGGAGAACCAGGATCCCTATGGTCAAAGAGTAGGGCATCAGCCCTGTGAATCACAATCCCAATAGTTAGAGCTATCCGGGCACATTGGGCTAGCCATGGACACCATAACTCCAGCTATTGGCCCATATGATTAAAGGACTACAAAGTTAGGACTTGCTTTGTGTCCTGTGCCCAGGAGACCCAAATCTCTCAAGGATAAATAAACTGGTTGACATGAGTAAAAGTGAAAATAACTAAATGTAAGTAAAAACACAGAGGAAAGGGACTTGTAGAGATGATTTAATAATCATTGATATGAATCAAGTTTAGCCTAGTGACTAGTTCCTTTCCATCTCCACTTGGGACTGAAGAAATGGGATTAGGCAAAAGCAAAATTAGGGATTTAGGTGTCCACAAATGAAAAATTTTGTATTATTTAACAAGTGCTATATATGCAGCCACCTTAATATTATTGCCTTCCATTCAGGAGATGGGGCTAATAAGGAACATAATTGTGCATCTTTTGGAAGAAGAATGTTGGGGTGGATTGGGGAAATAAGACTAGTTCTGAGATCTGGTTTGAAAGCTCAGGAACCTGGTAGCCAAGATGGTGGAGGATAGGAAACAACTCAGGTGAACTCTCCCAACATTCCCCTCCAAACAACTTTAGAATGATGCCTCAAATAAAATTTTAGAGTGGCAGGACCAACAAAAGGTCAGAGTGAGACTTTTTTTCCAGCCTAAGACAACTTAGGAGGTTGGGAGTAGAGGTCTGTGACAACCTAGGGCCTTAGAGGCAGCTACAACAGTAGCAGCAACAACAACTTCTGGAGCCCTCAGCCCAGAGATGGTAAGGGGGTCAGACAACTTGTCAGAGATTAGAGGAGACCTTTTTTGCTAGCACTTGGTGCAGCTGGCACTGATTGAAAACTTTATTGCCCATATGCAGTTCTTGGTTGCAGTTCTAGCGCAGAGAAGAGCACTTGTTCTTGTGGCTGCAGGAGAGTACGGGCCCTTCCTGGGTAAAGATCAGAATGCAGACCAGGAGAGCAGTGATGACACTTCTTGCTAGATCACACCACTCTGGAAGCACAGAAAACTTGTAGACCCCCAGAACTAGCAGTGTTAGAAAGACTGAAGCTTGGGACTGTATCTTCCCACCCCTAGCTGAGCATAGCCCAACTTTAACATAAAGTTCAAAGTCAAGAAATAGGTTGGAAAAATGAGCAAACAACAAAAGAACTTGATTATAAAAATCTACTTCAGTGGCAGAGAAGACCAAGACACAAACTCAGAAGGAAAATAGCTACAAGCAAAGCCTCAAAGAAAAATGCTAATTGGACCCAAGCCCAACAAGAATTTCTGTAAGAGTTAAGGAAAGAGATAAGAATCACAAGGAAAATCAAGAAAAGAAATGAGTGATGCAAGAAAATTATGAAAGAAATAAAACAATTTAAAAAACAAAATTAGTTTAATGATAAAAGAGATACAAAAATTCACTGGACTCCTTAAAAAGAATTGGTCAAGTGGAAAAAGAAGTACAAAAGCTCACTGAAGAAAATAATTCCTTAAAAATTAGAATTGGGCAAGTGTAAGCGAATGACTCCATGAGACTTCAAGAAACAATAAAACAAAGTCAAAAGAATGAAAAAAATAGAAGAAAATGTGAAATATCTCATTGGAAAAACAACTGACCTGGAAAATAGAATTATTGGATCACCTGAAAGCCATGATAAAAAAAAGAGCCTAGACATCACATTTCAAGAAATGATAAAGGAAAACTGCCCCAATATCTTAGATCCAAAGAGTAAAATAGAAATTGAAAGAATCCACTGATCACCTGCTAAAAGAGATCACCAAAATGAAAACTCACAGGAATATTATAACCAAATTCCAGAGCCCCCAGGTCAAGGGGAAAATATTACAAGCAGCCGGAAAGAAATTTAAATATCATGGAGCCACAGTCAGGATCACACAAGATTTAGCAGCTTCTACATTACAAAAGTGGAAGACTTGGAATATGATATTCCAGAGGGCAAAAGAGCTAGGGTTACAATCAAGAATAACCTACCCAGTAAAACTGAGTATAATCCTTCAGTGGGAAAATGGATATTTAATGAAATAGAAGACTTTCAAGCATTTCTGATGAAAAGACCAAAACTGAATAGAAAATCTGACATTTAAACAGAAGACTAAAGAGAAGCATGAAAAGGTAAACATGAAATAGTAATCATAAGGGACTTAATAAAGTTAAACTGTTTACATTCCTACAGGGGAATATGATACATGTAACTCCTAGCACAGTTAGAAGGAGTCTACATAGACAGAGGGTGTGAGTATGAGTCAATTATGTTGGAATGATCTAAAAAAAAATGAAGGGATAAAAAGAAGGATTATTGGGAGAAGGGGGAAGGGAGAGGTAGAATAGGGAAAACTTTTTTTTTATCACATCAAAAAGTCATGCAAGGAAGAGGCAAAAATGGAGAGTGGTGGTGCCAGGCAATGCTTTAATCTCACTGTCATTGGAATTGGTTCAAAGAGGGAAGAACACATACACATTCTCTCTCTCTCTCTCACTCTCTCTCCCCCACCCCCTCTCTGCTGCCAGAATCTATTTTACCTAATAGCAAAAAAGGAGGGGAAGGAGATAAAAGATATTTGTGGAGGAAATGATAAAGGTGAGAGAGGGTTAAGGGAGGCAGTGGTTAGAAGCAAAACAGATTTTTGAGGAGGGACAGGATAAAAAGAGAGAAAAGGATAAACAGAAGAAAATAGGATGGAGGGAAATACACAGTAATCATGACTAAATATAGGGGCAGCTAGGTGGCACAATGGATAAAGCACTGACCCTGGAGGACCTGAATTCAAATCCGGCCTCAGAAACTTACTAGCTATGGGACCCATGGCAAGTCACTTAACCCTGATTGCTTCCACCCCTCCTCCCAAAAAAGGACAAAAACAAAATGTGAATTGGATGACTAACCCATAAAATGGAAGCAGACAGCAGAAATGGATTAGAAACCAGAATTTAACAACATGTTTACAAGAAACACACTTGAATCAGAAAGATACACACAGGAGCAAAATAAAGGGCTGGAGCAGAATCTGTTATCCTTCATTCAGCTGAAGTAAAAAAGGCAAGGGTAACAATCATGATCTTAGACAAAGCAAAAGCAAAAATGGATCTAATTAAAAGAGATAATCAGGGAAAGCATATTTTGGTAAAAGGTACCCTAGATAATGAAGTAAAGCCAAAAATTTATACGGCAGGTTTCTCTGATAAAGGCCTCATTACTCCAATATATGGCAAGCTGAGTCAAATTGATAAAAATAAGACCCATTCCTCAACTGATAAATGATCAAGGGATATGAACAGTTTTCAGAAGAAGAAATCAAAGCTATTTATACTCCTATGAAAAAATGCTCTAAATTATGGTCAATTAGAGAAATGCAAATGAAACAACTCTGAACAACTCTTCACACTCATCAGAAATGACATACGCTAGAGGGTGTGAGGGAAAATAGGTACACTAATAAACTGTTGGTAGAGTTGTGAACTGATCCAACCATTCTGGAGAACAGCTGTGAACTATGCCCAAAGAGCTATAAAAATGTGTATACCCTTTGATGCAGAAATACCACTACTAGGTCTATACCCCAAAGAGATCAAAGAAAAAAGAAAAGGACTTACATACAAAAATATTTGTAGTAGCTCTTTTTGGGGTGGCAAAGACTTGGAAATTGAAGATCCCTTTACCAACTTGGGAATAGTTAATCAAGTTGTGGCATATGCTTGTGATGGAATACTATTTTGCTATAATAAATGACCAGGGGAGTGGTTCAGAAAAACATGGCAAGACCTATAGGAACTGATGCAAAATGAAGTGAGAACCAGGAGGTCATTGTGCACAGTAACAGCAATGTTGTAATGATGATCAACTATGAAAGACTTGGCTACTATGATCAATACAATGATCAAAGATAATTCCAAAGAACTCAAGTTGAAAAAATGCTATCCACCTCTAGAGAGAGAACTAATGAACTGAGTGCAAATCGAGGTATAGGCACACCTTGGAGATAGTGTGACTTCAGTTCCAGATCACTGCAATAAAGCAAGTCAGACAAAATTCTTTGGTTTCCCAGTGCATATAAAAGTTATGTTTACACTGTACTATTGTTATTATATAATACATACTATTATTAAGCATGCAATAGTATATCAAAAAACCAACATATGTACCTTAATTAAAAAATATTGCTAAAAATGCTAACCATTATCTGAGTCTTTGGCAAAGAGTAATATTTTTGCTGGTTAAGAGACTTGCCTCATGTTAATGTTTGCTGAATGATTAGGGTGGTGGTTGCTGAAGGCTGTAGGGGCTATGGCAATTTCTTAAAATATGGCAAAAATGAAGTTTGCCACATAGATTGAATCTTCCTTTCACTTGAACACTTAGAGGGCATTGTACGGTTATTAACTGGACTAATTTCAATATTGTTGTGTTTCAGGGAGTAGGGAATGGGATGGGGAAGAGATGAGGAACAGCAGAACAGAGCAGTCAACACACACACAACATTTGTTAAGTTCACCATCTTATATGGGCACAGTTCATGGCACTCCAAAACAATTGCAATAGTAACATCAAAGATCACTGATCACAAATCACCATAGCAAATATAATTATAATGAAAAAGTTTGAAACGTTGTGAGAATTACCAAATGTGACACAGAGACACAATGTGAACCCATGCTGTTGGAAAAATGGTGCTGATAGACTTGCTTGACACAGGGTTGCTAAAAACCTTCAGTTTCTAGAAACACATCTGCAAAGCACAATTAAGTGAAGTGCAATAAAATAAGATATGCCTATATAGTTTTGTCTTTTTTTTCTATTTGCTCTTTTTGTGATATGGCTAATATGGAAATGTTTTGTATGATTTCACACGTATAATTGAAATATTGCTCGCCTTCTCAGTGAGTGAGGGAGGGATTATAGGGAGGGAGAGAAATTGGAACTCAAAATTTAAAAAGAAAGAAATAAAAAAAAAACCTCAGGACCCTGCTTAGCTTATTGAATGTGACAAAATATACAAACTCTTTGCTTATTTCCTTTGATCTGCCTGGCATCCAGTTGTGGATTACAACTCCCTGTGACCTCAGAATCCCAATAATGTCTGTTCCCTTGCCCACTGAATAAATGACCTCTTAACTAAACAATCTTCTCTCCCTTGCCTCTGGTCCTTCATACTGGGACTGTACCAGTCTAGATCATTCTATCCTCTCCAGCACTGAACGCCAGGTCTGATGTGTAGAACCATGATGGACTGCTTCCCACCTGCCACAAGGGGACTGCAGTGTACTGAATCAGTAAGGCACTGCTAGTGGACATTGCTGGTGACTTCCTCAAACCAGTCTCATAATTCTGCCAAGGTGGATGGAGCAAATACACAATAGACAAAAGAATAAAGGGATGACATTCCTTTGCAGCTGGACAGCAAAGCCATGAGGATGCAGATGCCTTTCTTTCCATGGTGGGGGAAGGAATTCAGGTGAGCTTGACTTGTATGTGTTCCCTTCTTGTACTGCCATGTCTTTTTCACACTAATGGCTAGTTGCCTGGAGGTCACAGAAAGCAAAAACACTTTTTGAACTGGTTCTGAGAATCGATGGTTAAATTCTCAGTGTGAGCATTTTATCTCAGAAATCAGCAAATACTACAAATAAGGGTTTGATTGTTTTGATTGTCTAAACTTAAGAAAGTGAGGGAGAAAATGTTAGTAGTGCAGATTAAATTTAAAAGCATGTTGACTACATTTTTGCCTCCAGAGAACCAGTTGTTAAAATTTACCAGCACACCACTGCCTCAATTCTTGGCTTCACCTCTCTTAAATCTGTTCTTCATCCTTATCAAAACTTCCAGCAACTAAAGGAATAGTCATCTTAGCTAGCAAAGACAACACGACTTTTTTTTTTCTTCTGGTGGATGCAGGGCCAGGTGAGAGGTTCCTCTCAAAAGCAAGATGAGATTTTTTTGTAGAGCAGGGCTATGAGACCTGAGTGAAAGAGCACAAGTTTGATGACTCTGGGGTTGTCTGACAGCTAAGTGTGGCAAATAGCCCAAATGCTTTCTAGCTCTACCCCATTCTAAGGCAGCTGTAACTCTTCCTTGAAGAACTCGGCAGATAGTGGGAAATGACTCCCACTTGGAAATGAAACAATGGGAGTCCTGATGGAAGAGACTGGACGTACGGATGTCCAAGGAGTAACTAGGCACAGGACCCTAAGCAGGTGTTTGTTCAGAACTACTTTGCCTCATTCAAAGTAATACTGTGAGTCTTATGGACTGTATAGACCCAAGGGGTAGGATTTGAAACTAGTGAACCCCAAATCTGTCCCCTATAGGGTAGACAGGACAATGATAAAAAATGACAGAGGAGGTAGAACTATTCAAGTTTATTTTGCTTGGTTTTTTTTTTCCTCTGCCAAGGAGAATGACTTTTGAACTGGAAAGGTTAGATAAAAAAATAGTCAAAGGGCACTGAAACCCAAGATAAATACAGAGATATAAAAGAGTTGCACCCAGATGCTTTTGATGAGTTCAACTCCCCAGGCCCAGATGAATTGCATCCCAGGGTATTGAAAGAAGAGACAGATGTAAGTGCTGGGTCAGTCAGTAATTTTTCAAAGATTATGGAGAAAAAGAGAGCTGCCACAGAATTGACAAGGGACAAATGATGTCCTCATTTTCAACAAAGCTTGCAAACCATAAGCTAATGAGCTCAACTTTGTTCCCTTGAAAGGTTGTAGGGAATGTATTATAAAGTGGTGGTTAATGAACATCTAAAAAGGAACAGGTCATGCTAAGTCAGGGGTGGGGAACCTGCGGCCTCAAGGCCACATGTGGCCCTCTAGGTCCTTTGACTGACCTCAAGTGCAGTCCTTTGACTAAATCCAAACTTCACAGAACAAGGCCCCTTAAAAAAAAATTTGCTCTGTAAAACTTGGACTCCGTGAAAAGGCTGCACCCAAGGACCTAGGGGGCCACGTGTGGCCTCAGGGCTGCAAGTTCCCCACCCCTGTGCTAACTTCGTTTTCTTTGACAGGTTATTAGACTGAAGATGAGGGAGATGTTATATGTATAGTACGTATACATATAACTAGGTTTTAACAAAGCCTTTGACACAAAAGTCTCTCATGCTATTTCTGGAGTTAAGATGTGAGATAAAAGGCTAGAAAATAGTACCATTAAGTAGATTCAGAACTGACTGAATTCAGAACTAGTTACGGAAGGCAGCAAGGTATAGTGAAAAGTATTTTGTATTTGGAGTCAGAGGCCTTGAATTCAAATCCCTGTATGGTCACTAGTACTACCCATGTAACTTTGGGCAATTCATGTAACCTCTTTGGGCTGCTATTTCCTAATTGCAAAATTAGGAGGTTGGACTAAATAACCTTTATGATCCATTCTAGGTCTAAACTTATGAGCCTATAAATTGCCAGATCAAAAGAGTGGTAATTATTGGTATGTCAACTTGGAAGTTTAGTGGAGAATATTACCATGATCTGTGCTTGGCTCTTTATGGGGGATGGGGTTGGGTTTCTCATTCAGGTCCAATTTGAACTAATAGGATCTTAAGGCGTCTCCCAACTCCAAGTTTCTGTAGGAGACTTAAGGTGGGAAGAACTTTCAGAGGCTACTGAAAAGACACTGATAAAACTTTTAGAGAGAGGCTATTGAAAATAGTTTGGGCATGACTGCTTTGACTGGAGTAGTAAGGAATAGAAAAGAGGTTGTTGAGACAGAATAGGTAACCTAGCAACCGACTGGCTTCATGAGATAAGAGATAGAGGAGTTGGGAGGATTTTGAAGTTAAAATCGTGGGTGACTAAGAAAACAGTATTACTTAGGTCAAAAAGAGGAGCAGGTTTAAAAGGGAAAGACAAGTCTTACATAATCATATGTGTGTATATATCTATATATAGATATATATATATATACACACACAGATATATAATATATATGTATAAACTGACATTAAATGAGACATCCAGCTCTCAGTATTCACTAGGCAATCACTGGGTGCTATCGACCTTAGGTTTTGGAAGGCTATGACAAGAGTGCAAATTCTGGCTGGACTTTCCAAATTTGAAAAGGTTTTTGAGTATGGCAACAGACTGTCTATTGTACAAGGATTACCCTTAATAAGTTTGGAGAGGTTTATTAACAAAAGTTTGTCCCACAAGTGATGAATATCAAGTGTAGTGAGGGTAGCAATCCATGAAATACATCTAAGAATTGGAAGGGAATTCCCACGGATCTTAAGGATACTTGAAGTTTCATGACTGTGGGGGAAAATGTTAAAAAGTATTGGTCAAGGCATTAGCAAATTCACATATACATGTGTATGAATTTATATTTATGTGTGTATATATATATGTAAGCTAAAAATCATATATATGCATATGTAAATTTATACACACACAAGCTGAAAAATCCTATCTTTAAACTATAGTACCTATAGGTAGAATTTGAATAGTTCCTACTCTTCTACATAGCAATTTGTATTTTCAATACTTCAAAAAAATCTGTTATTTCAATGATGTGGGCACTTAGTACTTCCAGAATTGGATTGCAAACTTTCTATAGCTTTGAATTTAGGAAGTTGCCATAGCTAACTGAAATTTCTAACACGGTTAGATAGTTTTTTGGTGATGAATCAAAGCTAAGATGGTTTTTGCTAGAATAGGCCCACAGTTCATTGTTAGGTTCATATTCAAGTATTTGTAGGACCTGCCAGAGATTGTGTTCTGCAAGCATAGCTTTGGAGAACTCAGGCTCAACTCCACACTACAAGGTACAAATTGTAAAATGAAAAAGGAAGAGGTGGTTCTGTAGAGTGTCAATTTATGAAAGAACACTCCACAATAGAAGAAATTTTGACAATGTGAGAAAGAACAGATTGTAGCATAAGGGGGAGAAGGTAGTAACAAGGAAAATGGGTCTGGTCAGATGTTTTAAAACACCACAGCATGCTCATCTTAAACCACTTATCTAACAAGTTTGTTTACTGGGGATTTTTTCCATAGCAATACAGCTACAATCTTATTTTAAAATTTAATGAGGGAAAATAAAATTCTGTATTAGCTTATTAGAATGTCTGCTTTAATAACTTAAATACCTTAATAGCTCATTTTATAGTCCTTTACTTCCTACTTTGATGTTCCAATGTACAGAGGTAACTGAGTCTCTGAAGGCTGTGTTTGCAGTGTACAAGTTCCAACAGGCCCCAGACTAAGCTTTAAGTAAGGACCCTACTACAGACTAAATGTATTACTTGAGGACCAACATAGTAAAATATAGAAAGGCACACTATTAGTAAATTGGTTACTAGATGGTAAATTTTTGAAAATCCTTTTCTAGTACAAAGTACTTCTTAAAGTTCTCTGAAAAAAGCTTCCATCACAAATATACCTAAGAGCCACCCAAAACCCCAGGACTCTTTTTAAGTAACTCCTTTTCTAGCTGGTTGCTACTATGCAGGACCTCTCTCACGTCTACCAGGATGCAGAGACCAACTGGCAGCTTTGCTCCTCTACCTCCCTGACTCAGGATCCAGTTCAAATTCCTAAATTCCTCATTCTGATTTCACTGCTTTTCCCTGGCATAAACCTTTTACTCCAAATTTACTCTCCTCATGGTACTGTTCCCACCTGTAACATTTTTTCCCAAATTCTGACCATCCTTTTGAATCCTGTTTGAACTGTTGTTAAATTTTGTTTGTCCCGGTCCGTGTTTTCTTCATTGCTAATGTATCTCTTACATGCTGTCGTGCATCTTTTCTACTGTTTTACCACAATGTAAAGTTAATTCTAGGTTCTTATAGGATACACCAGAGGCGTGCACTAGGGCAAGTTGGAAAGGTTAACAGGTAAAGTAATGACTGTTTAGTATAGAGGATGAGAGTAGCTAACTGCAGAGTGGCTCATTGCCAGGGTATTGGTTACAGCAATTCGTGAAAACTACATTAGGGCATGGAAGAGCAGCAATCTGTTGGTAAAGGAGTGCCCACCTTTTGAAGAACTTAAATTGTGTGCAACAAAGGCAAAAGTCAATTGACCTTTAAATAGGGTTGCCATATTACTAGTATTAGATTGTTAAATCTCTAGGGTTTCATTTCATATGAAGATGCAATTCAATTTAGATAGAAGGTGCATTTACCTTTTATCCATGGTATTGTACATCAAGACTGGAACTACAACCTCATTAAAACAATTTTCTTTATTTTTAATGAGTATCTGGATAAAGAAAGGTCTGATTTCTTCACATCACACATTAAAAGGAAAAACTTGTGAATATGGCCATGTCAGTGATGAAACTGCGATGACCACACAGCTTATGAAATAACAATAGAATAAAACAGTTAAATTATCCTTTGCTATGATGTGAAAATAGTAGGTGAAAAGCTATACAGCTGAATAAATATGGCAGATGCCCTGAACTCAGGTCAAACAGTATACATTTTTTGGTTCAGAACTTTATTGTCCCCCCCCAAAAGATGGAATGAAGATTACTCGGTTGAGTGATAAAAATTTGATGTTTTGTTTTTGCATTTTACTACTAAAAGGACAATACATATACATTCAGGAGAAATATTCTTGGGTAACATTAACCTTGAAATTGATGAAAAGAATCTATACCATAGACCCAAGGGTACTTTTTGGGATTTTGTTTTTGCGCCTTATGCAAATACAACACAATTGAAAAGTTTACTGAAAACTTTTATTGTAATCAAAAAGTGACATAACAGGGCTGTAATGAATTCTGCAAATCATTCTGCTGATATTTTAGAACGGATACCAGCTTTTTCTGCCAGGCAATTAAAAAAATTCAAATGTGAAAATTTCACAGTACAGTAAACTCCACCCAAACTAATTAATGGTGGTTAAAAATAAGATGCCCCAGGCAAAACCTCTCATGTTACATGGTCACAACTCACAATTCTGTACAAAAAGTTTGTGTTATAAAGCTCTGATGTAAAAATCAAATAATCAAGCAGCAATATTTTAAGTGCAGCACAGGGTCTTCCATGTCATTATTTACAAAGCTTGAATCTGTTTACATTATAACAAAATTTAATACAGATGACTTAGTAATTAAGTCAATTTTTTAATCTGCCATTTTATACTGTGACAGATTTAACTTTTTGGTCATCCTTTTCCTTTTCTTTTTCCTTCTCCTTTTCTTTATCTTTGCTTTTCTTGGATTTTTTCTTCTTATGCTTGTGTTTTTGGCTCTTTTCCAATTCTAATTCAGTGCCCGTGTGTTTCTTATGTTTCTTATGTTTTTTATGTTTCTTGTGCTTCTTTTTTTCCTTTTTCTTTTTCTTCTTCTTGCTGTCCTGACTTTCTGCTGAGCTAGCGCTGCTGCTGTGGCTTCGTGTTTGGCTTCCAGAAGGGCTATGACTTCGACTTCGGCTAACACTAGGACTACTTTGACTCTGACTTCTTACGCCTATTTGGCCAACTACTGTTGCATCCAGGCTCTCTTTAGCTTTCTCTGTCACCTTATCTTTCATTTCCTTAGGATTTTTCCCCAGAGTTTCTTCCTCTTTTGCAGACACATTACTCTCACTGTCACTTTCATTATAGTCTGGTACAAAAGCAGCCTCATCAGTTTCTCTTGTTAAGTCAGAAGAAAGTCGAGAAGAGTGGCTTAACTGCGG
Source organism: Vombatus ursinus (assembly GCF_900497805.2). Taxonomy (NCBI): domain Eukaryota; kingdom Metazoa; phylum Chordata; class Mammalia; order Diprotodontia; family Vombatidae; genus Vombatus; species Vombatus ursinus. The sequence continues at coordinate 3,154,237 of NW_020953949.1, read as the reverse complement.
CTTAGGTTTGACAACAGTCTTATCATTCTGTCCAGTACCATGCTCTTTTTCAATCTGTGTATCTGGTGAGCTATGTCTACAAAATAATTTATTTCCACTTAACTCTTTCTCTTTATTGTTCTTTGTTTCTGATATATGCTTCTCTCGCTCTTTAACTGGATTTTTGTCTACAGATTTATTGTCATCATTTGAACGTTTGGAATCATGAGCAGCTTTATGATCATATGGTCTTCTGTCCTTTGAAGGACTAGAGTTGCTTCTTTTTGATTCTCCTACTCCCTTTTTAGGCATATCTGTCCTTTCATCCTTCAGTTTATTTTTCTGACCCAATGAAGATTCTAATTTAGTTCGAGAAGGAGAATCTTTTCTTCTTGTTAAGTCACTCCTTTCATCTCTCCGTTTGGAACCAGAGTGATCCCTGTTATCATAGTCTACTTTTTTGTCTCTATTAGGGGTAAAATCTTTACTTGAGGAACCACGCCCAGAATCATGCTTATCTGAAGTTCTACTGTCTTTGGATGATTGAGAAAGACTTTTAAAGTTTCCTTGTTCATTTATACGATCTATACTAGTATCTTTTTCTGTCTGAATGCTGCTTTTCCTTTTTTCAGAGTTTTCCTTATCTGACACGGAATGATCCCGATCTTTGGTTTTTCCTTTTTCACTGGATGAACAAGTTTTTGAACTTTTGGCCTCATGCTGTACACCTTCATGGCTTACTTCTTTTGTGGGCTTCTGAATTTTCTCTGATGGTTCACTTTCTTTTTCAATATGCTTAACAGGATTTGATGGCTTAGTGCTAACATTTTTTATAACACTAGCAGGCTTTCCTACACTTGACGAAGCTTGTGTAGATTTAATGTCTTCCTCTTCAGATTCAAAGTCATCTTTGTCCCACTTTGATTGAGGAACCTGAATCATAATTATAACATCTTCAGCAGGAGCTGTATTATCATTATTATATTCTTCCATGGTCTTAATGACAGTTCGCTTTGTGTCTGTTTTTTCTTCAGGCTTCCTTACAGGGCTGCCTCCGGTTGAGCTTGTACTAAACAAAATTAAAACATTAATTGGCACACCTAAAATTTAAATGCTTTCATAGACCAGTAAAATTTCATTTAAAGATTATCAATGAAATATTAATTTTTACTTAAAGACTTATTTCGAAAACATTTCAAATATTGGCCTTTTGAGGAATACACAGATAAGGGATATTAGAAATTAAATGTTAATTGAGGATTAAATAATCTTGGTTTAATGTTCAACTCCTGAAGTACAGAGAAAGAATTTTTTCCTTTTTCAGCAGTGTTGTTTCACTGCTTACTCTTGTTCTGAGTAGATGGACTAGGATACACCCTCATGGTTTTTATGACAGGTAGGATCCCACTTAAATAAATATCAATATAGCATTTATTTTTATATAAGGCAACTATGGGCAGGCAGACAGGCCTCAGTAATGGTAGAGGATACTTAATTTTGCCCTGATCAATATAGCTTTCACAATAACATTGGCACATAATAAAATCCTATGATGACATCATGAAATCCTGTTGCAATAGTTACCTTTATAACATTTTCTAAGGAACTAAACTGCTTCATTTTAAAAACTGATCCTTCTAAAATCTTGCTTTCTCAGGTATTAAAGAATGATATTAAACAAGTATTTCTTTGCTCCATTAAATCAAAAAGCCTCAAATATTAGATAACTGGTAATTTCTATGTACGTTAACACAGGATACTAGTTTGATGGTCTACTCACAAGCTATCTAACATAAGTTATTTGTGGCAGGCACACTGCAGCCCCTAAATTCTCAATGGATTTTTTCTACTTTCTGCATCATACCAATCAATTCTTTTATTCTTTTTCTTCTCTTTTAATTGAAAATCTGGATTCTTTTATAAAACCTGCAGTGCAGGGTAAAGGGATAGGCATGGACAATATACAGCAACCCAAGGAGCATTAAGCAAGAGTAGTGTGGCATGACTGCTCTGAGTTATCTTACTGTTCACTTAGTTTAACTTAATTTCATTAATTTAAACTAAATGGGGAAAATATAATCAATTAGTGAATTATTATCAAAGCCTGAACTGAAGAACATATAAGGAAATAGTTTTATTACACTAAATAACTCAAATTGTTTGGTCTGTAGACCCATTTACGGTCTTAAAAATTATTAGACAAGCACCTCCTTCCCCCTCAAAAGTGGCTGAATGTGGGTTTAGCTATCAATATCTACTATATATTTGAAATTATAACATCTTAGTATACTAATTATGAAAATAGTTTTGACCTTCCTGCAAGGGTCTCAGGGACAGTAAAAGGAACTATTTCAATGAATACAAAAGGATGATTTGACATGAATTTTTTTAAGACTGAAAAAGAGATTTCTAAAAACAAATGCTTAGAAATGTTTTTGTCTCTCTGGAAATGTAGCCCAAATTACCTAATTCAAATTCCTAACATCCTCGATGAATAGTCATCTAGTTTCTGACTTAAGTACCTCCAATATTAGGGAAATCACTACTTCCTGAAACAGATCATTCTACTTTTGACCAGATCTGTTAACAAGCTACTAAGTACAGGTTGGCCTCCCTGTAGATTTCACTCATTGGTCCTGGTTCTGTTCTCTAGAATGAAGCAGAAAAATCTCTTTTCCATACATCATCACATAGATGCTAAGTGAAAACAAGAAGATAAGTCACTCATCAGCAAAACATTTATATTTCCAAATGGATACATGAATTTTATAGGAACATGCCCCTCAAAGTTTACATTTTTCTAAAATATTATTTGTATTTTCTTAGCAAATCTGTTTCCCCAGAGATAGTACAAAAGCAAGCCCAAATTACTACAAATTCTGTATTAGTAGAATTCTTATACATGAAATTGAATTGTATTACAAAATTGCAGTGAAGAAAAAAAATATTACCTGGCATAATCCACAAGAGTTGAGCTAGATCCTTCAGTGGCTGTCACTTTTCTTCTTACTTTTCCTTTAACTTTTTCTTGTTTAATTTTACTGGATGTTTGCTCCAATTTTTCAGTGAGTTCTTTTGCATTGGGCGGATTTTCTCCACTTCCAATTTTTTTCCCTGTTTCTCTGTTCAGCTTTATCTTTTTGGCTGGGGCAGTTAATACACTTTTGTCTTTTTCTGGGGTCCTATCTGCTTTCTCAACATCTGGCTCAATTTTGCGCTTTGGTGATGGCTTCATCATTTCGGCAACTTCTGGTTTAGAGTTTTTCAATGACAAAGTCTCATGTTCTTTATCTACACCCTTTTCTTCAGCTTTTCTTTTTCTTTTTTCTGGCTTTGCATCAGCTGGCTTACTTTTCTCATTAGTCTTTTTTGACTTCTCCTCCTTGTTAGCTAGCTTTTCTGGTTTGGCATCTTTTGAATATTCCTTTTTAATTTTTTCTTCCTTGATGGATTTAGTTTCTTGATGCTCTTTTGTCATCTTGGGGTGAGCTTTTCTGGGTGTACTAGTGGCCTTTTCATCTTTCTGGGAGGAGGATTTAGTACTCTCTGTCTTTGGCACCTCCTCTTTGGCTTTTTTGGATGGTGGTTCTGATCTTGGAGACTTTTCACGTTCTACATCTATTTTTTCCTGGGATGCTTTAACAGGTTTTGCAGTGCTCTCTTTTTTGGAACCAGCAGTTCCTTCATTTTTACGTTTAGTTTTGTCACCTTTTGCTTTTGGTTTGTCTTTTTCTTTCTTTTCCTTTTCTGATACAGGTTTAAAAGTGATTGACTCTGCCTCCATTGGTTCATCTCTAACAGGGGTGGCATCATCTCTACTGGGGAGAATGAACAAGGAGTCTGTTTTAATATCTTCCCCACCTACAGGTTCTCTTTGTTTTCTAGAACTCTCTAATAACTCTGTGTTAGGAAAGCCTTCATTTTCTTCCCCCTTTCTTCTCTTTCGATGTTTCTTATGTTTGTTTCCCTTTCCATCTCCTGGTGGATTTTCACTCTCCTTCTCTTTTGACTTGGCATTATCCTTCATGGTGTGACCATCTCTTGCTGAAAGCTTTTCTGGGTAATTGCCACCTATGTTGCGACTTCGATGACCTTGTACACTAGAATAATCTTCCCTACGACCTCGAGCAAAGGGAGAATTCTCTCTTCTGTTGCCCAATGGTCCAAATCTCTCTGGAGAAAAGTTCTCCCTATTTGCTGGAGGTCTAGGCTGTGCTCCAGCAGCATAACCTTTGTAATATTTTTCATACCATTCTCTGTAATTTCTTTCCCATTCTCTGTAGCGTTCTTTTTCAAATGGGTCTCTAAAGTCAACATTCCTACCATAGTAAGCTTTTATATCATAAGGTGGTGGAACTTCTCTGTATCTGTTAAAGTATTCACGTTCTGTTTCTCCTTGAGGTATATTTCGTTTATTAGGAGACTGTCCCCTAAAAACCGGAGGAGACCTTGATCGTGAATGGTATCGCCGATATGGGGGTGACCTTGATCTGGAGCGGTGATATCCATGAGACCTGGATCTTGAACGATAATTTCTACTTTTCCCTCTACCTCTTCTGGGATATGGAGGTGATCGTGAATAAGAACGAGAGTGTGAACGACTAAAGGATCGAGAATAGGAACGTGAACGTGAGGAACCAGATCTTGATTTAGAATAGGTATAAGAACTTCTTGAATAAGAGGAGCCGCTATATGGGGATTTAGACCTGAAAACAAAACAAAACCCAATATTGAGGAATACAAATCAAATGTAGTTTTTTCAACTTCTAAGACCTCTCTCTTTTCAGTTTTCTGCTTTTTCTATAACTGTCATATTTTAGTTTATCTAAGGAGATAGAGACCTCTGCTGGTATGTGGATGATAAGCACACAAGAGTGGTCCATAGAAAATCTGTTCAATGAAGACAAATTCCAACCAAATGGAATACAGTGCACTAAGCAGGAACATTCTGTGACATGCCTGAGAAGGACATAATTTTTTAACACAAGACTAATAACTCTATTTAGCTTTATTCTCCATTTGGTAAGTTCAACATTTGTGACAATACTTTGTCCAATAATATTGCAAAAAGAATAAAGTACCAAAATGTCAAATAGTTAGTGCTAGCTTTTTAAAAATAATCAAATCACAATCAGTTATGAATTTTAAAGATAAAATGCCTTTAAATAAACTTTTAGGGGAATGCTAACTCTGTGCTGCTATTAAAACAATCTGAAGAATACTGCAGCTTCATAATTGCTCAGGTTAATGTTCCAGCAAAAAGCCATAACCTTATGTTGAAATACTGCTCAAAGATTTAACTACTTCACCATATATACTCAACTTCTACAGGGAACAACTCTATGGAAGAGTAATTTAATTCCTGTGATCTCATTCTGGAAAACAGGATTTACAATGAAAAATTTAAATGAATCAACAGATGACAAGAAATGTTAGTTTTCCATTTCTATCAATCTAGATTGAATTATAAAGACAAAAGTACAATCCTGTATTCAGATATTTCCGTGAATATCCAGTCCCATTATTCTTTTTTATCTCCTATCTTGTGTCCTGCTAGATTACTTTTTATTCTATCATGAAGGCTTACAAAACACTAACCTTGAAAATGAGCGCCTACGCTCCTTTTGAATCTTTTTGTATTCCATCAATTCCTTAGCAAAATCATTTGTAAACTCATCTAGTTTGGACTTTTTCTTTTCCCTAGTAAAATAAAGTTAAAGAGTAAACGTTAACAAAAAACTGTGTAAGAACTAACAAGACAAATATAATTAGATCATAAAGCAAATGAATGAAATAGTCAAGTTTTTCATTTTAAAACAGTAACTAGGAATCCCTATTAAGTTTCTTGGATGCTTTATTTTAAATCTTTATGTGGTTTACCTTTTTTCTAAAGAGAACACTGGAAAATGTTTCCACAAGCACCCATTTTAATATATACTTATCATCATTAAAATGAAAAAATATATCTAACTGCAAATTAAATACTCACTCCTCTTTTAGTCGTCTTTGCTCTCTGTAGAACTCTTCCCTGGATAAGGGTGGAGCTTGTGTTGTTGGGATAGTATTTGAATGAGCTGTTTGTACTGCTGTTGATACCCAAGGTGTTGATAAATTTGCAGGTGCTGGAGGGAAACCTGGAGGAGGGACACTGTAGCCAGCAGGTGGTGGTTGCCCAGGTGGAAACTGTGGAGGAAACTGTGGTGGAGGAACACCTGGAGGGAGAGGAAGTGTGTGGGGAGGTGGTGGATACAAAGGAGGTGGTGGTACAGGTACAAAGACAGGTGTTGCTGGCAGTGATGGGCCTTGAGTCCTCTGTGAGCGTTCACCATGGTGTCGTCCTCGATTTATGCTTCTAAAGAAAAAAAAAAACTCTTAAGTCATGAGTAGTTCACATTCACTTTGGGAGCACAATGTAAAATTCCCTATGTTTTTAGGAATAAAAAAAAACAAACCAAAACCAACAACCCATTCTTTAGATTTTAGTATATACTTTGGATTCCATTCAATCAGAATTGAATAGATTTCTTTATGTTATCAATTTACTCAGCAAACCCAATTTTGTTAGTGCAATTAAAACAGGGAAAATGTCTAGCCTACTTGGGAAAATAAATGCTTATAAAAGTGCAAAACATAGTTTGTCATATTTATTCACTCAATCAATTAAGTGTTTATTAAACACCTATTATGTGCCATCACTGGGGATACAGAAACAATAATGAAGCAATCCCTGCTCTCAAGGAACTCACAATCTCTAGATAGGAGAAGACAGTTAAGTATTCCTATATACAAAATATACAAGGTATATTAAGGTTACAAGGTAGTTTGGGGGGAAAAGGCATTATCAGCTAGGAGGATTGGAAATGGCATCGTGTAGAAAGCAGCATTTAAGATAAGTCTTGAAGAAAACTAAGAATTCTAAGAGGTGGATGTGAAAAAGGAATTCCAGGCATGGGAGGAGGGATGGGGACTCTATGAGAAGGAACGGAGATGGGATACTGAGTTTCACATATGGGGAATGGTAAGAAGGCCAGTTTATGCTGACAATGACCTTAGATATATATCTTCTAGTCCAATCCCCTCATTTTATAAGTGAGGCAACTGAGGCCCAGAAAAGGGTATTGACTTGATCAAGGTCATTATACCTCATTAGCCAACAGAGCTGGGACTTGTCCAGGTATTTTGGCTCCTAGTTCAATGCTCTTTCTACTGAAGATTCTTATTTACTAAAGCAGCTCTTGACAATCTCTTTGTCCACACATCCAATGACAATTTGAAAATAAAACTATGTCCTCATAAGTAATAAAATTGTACATTTAGCATATCCAATAACATTTTACCAATTCAGATGAGGCATTAATATATTCTCAATCAGTGAGGTCTAATTAAATTTAATTTTATTTAAATTAAGCTGGATCAAACTAAACATTTATAATGAACATTTAACAAATAAGTAACTGATTACGTTTATGTGTTCAATTACCTAACTTAAATGGATTTATTTGAAGACAATTTCTTTGCAAATATACTTACGGTTCCCAACCAGGCCTACCACCAGCAGAACGAGCAGCATTTATTCTTACTGGACCTTTGAATAGATAAATAACAAAATGTGCATTAAGTGAAGATAAAAATAGATTTTCAAAAATGATTTTAAACTAATGTTACATTACTCACCAGTTGTAGGTATCAACTGTCCATGCAAAAGGGACTGTCCGAGCAAAGAAGGTGTTCCAAGTACAGGTACCTGATAGCCCTTGTGGAAAATCAAGAAGGGGACAGAACAGCAAAAAACAAAATAAAAAAAGCCAAAATTGTCAAATATATTATTGGGGAGAAAAAAAAACAAACCAAAAGGAAAAAAAAAAACAAACCAAAACCCTAATAGCTTTAAAAAGTCTATTACTCAAATAAATTTACCTTTTCTTCCATCAGTGCACTAATTGCTATTGATGAAGAAGCTTTAGGATGGTCTGATACTAAGGCTGCAGCAGGTATAATTTTATTATCAGGATCACTGGAAAACATAAGATAATTTGTGACATTAAGATCAATAGTAGTGGTTTAGGTAACAGCTTAATTAATATTTTAAGCTTTCAAAATGTGCAATCTTTTATTTTGCTATATCAATCTATGTTCCTATAAGTGCACTGGGAAAGGTTCAGAGTTAACCGAGACTCTGAGAGTTAACTAAATAGTGTAACATACATTACTACATTATATAGGTAATAATTCAGGTAACTGACAGTATACCTCACTGATATGCTACATATTACACACAATATAATTTCTGTCTTTAAAAAGTTTATGATGAACTACTATTAACTTTAAGAAAGAACCACGTTGGATGTAACATTACCAATGTTACTATGTAAAAAATCAGCTATGGACTTACACTATTTGCTCAGGCAAGGATGTTTTCAAATAATATTCTCCCAGAAGTTATGATGCCAAAAAATGTAAAAGATTATAGTCATAAATGTTAAGATCATTTAAAAACAGCATAAAATTTACTAGAAAATTAGCATGTCCTTCAATCTTAACTCAGCACTTAACACTGTGCAGAACAGTATGTACCAGTTAGAGGTCTTTGAAAGAGAGTGACATAGCTATTGTAGAGACAAGCAACACGTAGCAGAAAAAAATTTTGGTTTGGAAATCAGAAGATTTGAATTCTTGTCATGATTCTGCCACTAGTTATATGACTTTAGACAAGCTAATTTCTCTTGGGCCTCTGTTCACTCACCTATAAAATGAGGTTAGATTAGGCAATCTAAGGTCCTTTTTATTTGAAAAAAAAAATCTGCTTTTTAGTAGTAGCTGACAAAAATATATTTACGGTATGCTAAATAAAGCCACTCATTGTAAAAGCTAGAGGGAAACTTAGAAATCATCTGTGATAGTGGGAGATTAAAGTACCTAGATTGTTTCACTGAAAATTACTGACATAAACAAAAATATCTAACCTTGGGAAGAGAAAAATAGGCACATAAACAATGATTTTAAAAATTCACACATGGTAGATAAGTAAAGGGATAGATGTCATTCCTCAACAATGGTGGAAAATCTAGACGGGGAAGACTTCCAAGGAGGGATACAAAGAAGTAAAAGACTCATTTCCTTGTCCTCTAAGATCTTACTAGAAGTCTAGTTAAGAATGGATGCAAATAAAGGTGACGGTCAAAAACAGAGACAGGGCTATGTTTCAACTTCATATGAAAAGAGAGAAGAAATCAAGGTTAGGACAGAAAAGATGGATGGAATTTGCTGCACTGTGAGAGTCAAAGAAAGGAACAGATAAAATCTCCTAGGGCCAGAATAACAGACAGAGAACAGAAGAATCAGGTATGTTCATTTCATGTTTTGCTTTTTCATGGCTGTACTCCTTGTTGGGCTGGACAAAGTCTCATATTTCCTTTTAACTTCAATTGGCTTTAGCAATGCCCTACACATACCAAAAATTAGTAACAATGACCAATGTGGAGTCAAAAAGGGAAGCAAAAACAAGGCAAAGAAAAATGATTACATTAACATTTTTAGTTGTTTCCTAATATATTAAACACAAACACTTACCGGAAAGGTCCATCTGGTTTTTCTGAATGGACAGAAATAGACACTGTAGCAGTTATATCAGGAACTGGTGCTGGAGTAGAAGGCTGATTTATAGGTACAGCAGATGATAGGGAAGACTGATTAGGAGTCATGGATGATGAAATAGAAGTAGCAGCATGAGTAGATGCAGATGTCACTGGAATCATTAAAGGGTCCTGTTGTCTTGAGATTGGAGGTCTCATTAAGGGTTGTAGGTTCCTCTGAATTAGTGGTCTTGGAGGTGGAATTGGAGGTGGTGGTGGTGGGGGTACTGGTTTTCGAAGCCTTTTAGTATAGCCAGTTTCATTTTTGAAGTTATTAACAGCCTAGAGAAACCAAACAGTTTATGTTAAAAAACAAAATTTAATAGGCTTTCTTAGTGGTCAATGGAAAGATGTCCTTTTATATGTAAGACAGGATATATTTACCTGGCGTAAAAATTTGTTGGCAATTAAAGCATCAGGAGATACATCATTCTGATGACAAGTTGGACATGTATGCTCATCTGATTCTAGCAATGCTGTTCTTATACCTGTGTTTCAAGACAATTTCAGTTATAGAAAGGATAAGTAAACTGTGGTTCACGATTATACCACTGACCGTACAAACACGCTTATCAAACAAGCCCTTTCATAAATTCTATGTTGATAAATTCTCTATCTAAAAACCCTATCCAGAGTGCTAATCTAAAACATTTTTTCCTTTTAGATTTCCTATTATGAACTCTTCATTCTAGGATTTAGGATGTCAAATACTTCGGAGGAAGTAGAGTTGATACTAACCATTATTGAGATGTGTGAATAAATGAATGAAAATAGGAAACAATAGTGTTGACTAGTTTACTACATTACTCTAGAAGGCTGACCATAGTGATAATTTTCTTGGGGTCACATCTATTTATGAAAACATAATTTAATGTGTAGATGGAATAAAATCACAAAACTTCTGAAAAGCTAATCATCCCTGATATAGCTATTAAAATGTTCACTATTGGAGGAAACAGGTCAAAGGTGCTGGATGACAACACAGGATTTAGTGCCAAAAGGGATCTTAAAAGGTCATCTAGTCCCAACTCCTACATTTTACAAATGAGCAAACTGAGGCCAAAGGAGGTTAAGTGACTTGCCAAGCTTATACAGATAATAAATGGCAGAATTGGGATTCAAACTCACATCCTCTGACCCCAAATCCAACATTCTATTACCCTAGAAAGTTACCTTACTTGTCTACAAAACCCCCCAAAACAAGATACCTGCCTCCCCATTCCATATATATATGTATATATGTATATGTATATATGTATATATGTGTGTGTGTGTATATATATATTTTTATATATATATATGTATATATTTTAAAGTAAAGAATAAAACAAGCAAGAAAACCATGGTGGTACACAGCATGACTATCAGCTACTAACTAGAAATTACGGCCAAAAAAGAATCTGGGGATTACCTTGCAAAAAGTTTCAAAAAGCCAGTAAGAAGTTAAATCTACTAAATGGAGGAAACCATGGAGAAAATTAAGGGAATTCCTTACAATCACAAGAGAAACCTAGGAATTAAAGATAAGAATAACATTGCTTTCAACTTTTCTGAGGAAATTGTTAATGAGATTTCTACCTGCAAACAGTCTTTTAAAATAAACAAGCCAGAATGGTTTTCGGAAAGCACAGGATATTCTAGATCTAATCTAGAAATTAGATGTTAATCAGTAGAACTAGGTGATATTTACTCAAGACTTTCAAAACAACCCAAGGATGAAAATGGGAATGATAGGTTAACTGTTGTTGGCTTTTTCTTTGGCCACTGTAGTAGAAAACTGGCAGAGTGCCACATAACTCTCATGCAGAAGAGAAGATTAATAACGATAGACCAGGGAGATCTTCTTCCGTGTTAGATAAGCCAAAAGAAAGGATAATAACGGATATAATTTCTGAATAATGTTGGGCAAATAGTCTATGGGGGAGGGGGAGCAAAAATCACTTATTTATTAAGGAAATCCCACTTAATTAATCTGCTAGAATGCTTCAAGTAAGCAAATTAGCTTTCTGATTAGAAGGAAACAGTTGTATGCAATTTAGGCCATTTGAAATACTTGAAAGGGGCAGCTAGGTGGCACAGTGGATAGAGTACTGGCCCTGAAGTCAGGAGGACCTGAGTTCAAATGTGACCTCAGACCAAACAGTTGACATTCACTAGCTGTGTGACCCTGGGCAAGTCACTTAACCCCAATTGCTTTAAAAGAAAAAAAAAGAAAAAAAAGAAACACTTGTAATAAGCTTCCACAAAGCCTTTTAAGAAAAAAAAACACTGAGTCATCCTAAGATTGGGGTACTGTTTTTATTATGGACAAAGAAATGGCTTAAGAGACAATTAAGGTATAGGGAATAAACAGGTACCTCTGCGGATTAGTATGAAAACTTATTATTGTTTCTGACCTACGATAAACTAATTCATATTATCTCCCAGGTAGCACTGCTGGGACCAGTTCATAAATGGTACTACAGTCTTCGGATAATGAAATTGGAGGAAGAGACTTAGAGATGAGATGAATGGTTGAAGAGACAAACCACGTGGTAAACTGTAGGTAGTGGGTATTTTTTCATTATAGTGTAGGGTGAAGGGAAGGAGAAAAGGGATTACTGGACATTTCTTGTAACTAGAAAGAGGTATTTTCAGATTAAAAAGGTGTTTTAAATAACATAGGTAAAAGAATTACCATCTCTGAAGGCTTAGTTCAATTAATAGATAAGATGTGCCAGACAATTAAAAGAAAAGCAGTATGATGTATCACCACCTATCCCTAACTTTTTGAAGTTGACACCAGGAATGACAATTATTCAACTTCCTACAACATTGTCCAAGAGTGGGTAGGACTAGCTGGGACAAATGACAGTTTTGACTTATGACTATGGCAAGTAATTCTTACAAACCAGAATCCCGATCTGTTGTCAAAATTAAATCACAAAAATGTTACATTCATTTTTAGGTAAAACAGTGATAATTATAACTGGTTCTATCACCACTGCAAAGATATACAAAGAAAACTTTGGAGAAAATGGAAGTCCAAACAAATGTAGCTAATACTCATAAAAGCAGATTTTACTGTGTTGCATATTTATCCACTCAACACTTAATTTCTTACCTGTGATAAAAGACAGTATTTCCCATTTCCTCATTTTTATTAACATATTCAGTTGCACCATTTGGGAAATAAAATGGCATGGGCACATCCCAATAAGAATATTTTGAAATATATACCACTTCCAGGTTTAACTGAACTTACATTCATCACAATAACTGTTTCCACAGCAAGGTATGACAACTGCATCAGTCATTATATCTTTGCAGATAAGACATAACAATTCATCTGGGATAGGGTCATCCTCTTCTGATGAAGAGGATGGTTCCTCTGGTAGGAAAGGTGGTTTTTCTTTCTTCCCTATGGCATATGCCTCTCTGAAATAAAAGAATTTAGACCTTTAAAAAGACTTTTGTCAGTAAGGTATAGCATTACCTAAATCATGCCACATATTCCATTACATAATGGAGAGCCAATGTGATACCAAGCAATGAATTATAGCCACTTGAGTCATTCAACAGAAGAGAAGTTAGAGAAATACCATATGTTCAAAATGATCAGGGAAACAATTTCTTTAAGTAGCTCTTTGTAAACTATGCAAAATTGTTCTGGGGCAGTAATTAATGGTAGGTAAATCAAAATAAAAAAAATTGTTTTTTTTTTTTGGGGGGGGATGATGACAACTTTAGAGGGCCTCTAGTAATTTCCACAAATGAGGAAATTGTAGTCCAGAGACATTAAGCTATGTCCAAGATCATAAAGTGTGTTAGTGATAAAACATGGATTAAAACTCTCTGGAAATATAGTCCAATCTGTCATACTTTTTATTTTTTTTCCTAATTTTCATTAATTTTCTTTGAAATTTTTTTTCTATAGCCTTTGCCATGTTACCGATACCAGTCTTTGTCAAGTTAACACAAATACAATGAAAAACTACAATTAGTATTTATATCACAATACACAAGAAGAGACAGTTTTAAGGGAAATATTTATATCATCACCATGCATATCTATTCATAGTAAGCAGCAGCAGATTTCAAGACAGGTCCACATTATGATCAGTGTTGAAAGAATGTATTCATCTATTCATAGTCAGCATCATGGAATATTATTGCCTTACAATTGATTAAATGATTGGGATTTTGAACATGTGCTACAAAGAGATGAAATGACACTCCACCAGACATTCCTTGACAGTCTCATCTGGGTGTACAATGTGTTCAGTAGAAATGTATGATATTTAAATGTGCTACAGAAATGGAAACCCTTCTGGTAAATTTTAAATGATCACCAAAAAGCCATTAGATTCCAAATATTGCTATTCCCTCCCCTGCAACCACCCTTCTTTCCCTTGCACAAATCTAGCAAATTTGTAGAACAGGAATGTCAGGCCTTAAGTCTTTAAAGAAATGCCTCTCCATTTCATTCAAGGAACAGTGTGTAGCTCTCAATGCGGAAAATGAAAGAATCTGAGCTGTACGTATTGGTAGTAGGGTACCTTAGGTGTGTTATTTGTGTTGCAGCTGCTCCATAGACATCACCACGATTCCAGAAATAAGTATCAATTTGCTTATGCCCCATTGTTCCCAATTTGTGAAAGAGGAGTCTCCCACTGCCCAAGAGAGAGAAAAAAAAAAAAGAAAAAAAAAGAAGAGAAGAGGAGGAGAGGACAGAAAAAAGAAAGAAACAGAAGAGTCTGAGTTGCTTACCAGCGGTGTTAGTGGAGAGGGTGAAGGTTTCATTTAAAAATATTTTGGTCTCCCATCTCTCCCCAATATATCTGTTGTGTGTTTGGCACAAAGGGGTTTTGTATTTCAGCATTCAAGAGGGGTTTCAAAAGCAGAGGTTAATTATTAGTTGGGGTTCACAGGCAATGTTAATTTTTCCACCACAACTTATATTCTTTTAACCCATTTAAGTAAAATATAACTGAATAGGTCTGCTCTTAAAATATATAGTGTCTGGGCTGAAATAGCAATTTCAGCTTAAATTTGTTTGGAAATTTCTATATAATGTCTTTGAAGTAGAGACAGTATATATGCTCAAGCTGCTTTGATATGAAACCACAAAAACACAGGACAGTGATTGATATAAAGTGGATGGTATGGGTAAGTGAGCAGGGTACAAGTGGGAAGGGGAGGTGAATTTGAGAAAAATAAAAAAAACAACAACTTCATTTAAAACTCTACATAATCTAATTCTTATCTGTGAACTAAAACAAAACAATATTATTTTCAATGTTTTCTTTACTATTTTAGGCTTTTCATTCCACTTTAAACGTGTACATAATTTTCTCTCTTACTGGCTCACTCACTGAACTCTCATAACAAATATTTGTTGAACGTAATATTAAGAAGTGTTTTGTTTCTGCACATTAACACTGTATAGAACAAAAAGAAGATCTGAAGAACAAGGGTTATCCACATTCTATATTGCTCATATAGTATTTATTTTCATACAGCCTTTCATAGTTTTAAGAGACACCTCATAGAGCATTAAGGTCAACTTCAACCTGACCCTTAAATTCCCTCTCCAATATCCTTGACAAGAGAGTCATCCAATCTCTGTTTCAATATCTCCAAAGATAAGGTATTTGGTTAACTCTCAAAGAACTCCATTTGGTCAAGCTCTACATGTTAGGCAATGTTTCTTTACATCTAACCCAAAGTCTGCCTCCCTGTAGATGCCCACTCCCAGTCTGCCTTTCAGGGCAAAGCAGAATAAATCTAACTCATCTTCTATGTGTGACAATTCAGATGCCAAATGGAATAAAGAGAGCAATAATAACTTGTTAACGACTGGAAAAAATATTTGAGTTTACCAGATGATAAAACTAGTTTTATGGCCCTTGATACTGACTGTCCTCCTTTATCTTCTTAAGATTAGAAGACACTAAAGCAAAGTAATCATCAATCAACTTTTAACAATACAACCAATTTCGCCTAATACTCAACCTTCCTGAAGCTGTGATTTTCAAACTTATAATATACTTAAACCTATAACTAACATGAAATCTTCACATTTTAGCTGTATTACTCAGCACATTTATCTTTTAACCTCTAAGACATAACTTTCATCCAAACTCATTAGAACTAATATAATTATCTCAGATTTCATGATGATTTGTAAATTCCCTCACTCTCAAAATAAACTGCCTATAACAGAAAATAAATCTAGGGGAACATGTGCAAGTATGTATGTGAATGAGGAAGAAGGCAGGGAATGCCAGGAAAAGAAAAATTAGAAGACTACAAGGGAAGGGGCACCCACATGGACAATTTTACAAAATCCCAAAACCCACTTAAAATTTGCTTAAAATGGAGCAGACTGCAGCCTCTCATCCTTAATATAGAAATGCAACTTGTGGAGACCACAGGTCTTAGCATACAATGTTCCCTAAGGGGTCTAAACAGCCAACTCACAAGCAACAAAACAATAGCATTGCACCCTGGGACCTATAGTCTCCACAGGTCACATTTTTGCCCCACCTCTAACCTGAGTACTTACGCATCTATAGTTGGGATTGCATATTTTCCAGTGTTGGTAAGCATGGCACCTTTCATGTTAGGATCTTTCACCTCCATCATAAAACTTCTAGGAATTCCAGTACTCTTTTTAATCCTGGGAACTGATTCAAAGTTTTTATCCTAGTCAGAAAAAAACGCAAATGTTTTCACTTGTGAAAACAATACAAAATACTTAAACAGCCAAACTTTTACTAATAATGATCACTCAACATTTATATAATACTTTATGGTTTACATAATATTTTAAAGGTAGTAAGTGTAAATGTAAATTATTACTTATACTTAATGAGATTAAATAATTTGCCCCAAACTCACACAGCTAGTTAAAGCCAAAAGCCAAATTCGAGTCTTTTCTTTCAACTCTCAGAATGAAACTATAACAAAGATCCTACCTAGAAAAAAAATATTTTCAATTTTAAAATGTTAAAGGTCCTTATATAGTACTCTGGTTAAGCAAAAAGTTATTTCAATGTGATAATCCTGGTACCCCTCCAGTAAGAAATAAAATACAGCTAAAATATCTATAACAGACTAAAATATCCTTTTATGATCAATTATCTTATGTACGTTCTTGATTTACTCATTTAAATTAAAAGGCTTCTTTGCTGGTCTTCACATAATCTTACTTAAAAACAAACACACCCACAAATATAAATTGACTTCAGAGTACACACATTGCCTCTGAATGGGAAAGATTATCTTGTCCAAGTCCTTAATTTAACTGAGATCCAGAAAGGTTAAATGACTTGCTCAAGGTCACACAAGTATCAACAGAACCAGGATGCCAAACCCAGTGCTTCTTTCATTACTAAATGCCTGTCTGGCATCACAATTTCAGTTGGATTACTAGAAATAATAGAAAAGGTAATTTTCTTATAATTTTATGCTCTTTTTACTGAAATGTTAACTCAAATGACATAGAAAAGACTCTGAATATGAATTACTAGAAGCTTAAGAATGAACAAGAGAACATAGACAGCTCAGTATTACCTACCATTATTTGTACTTCAAGATCCTCTTATTACTAGGAATACTAAGGAAAACATTAGACTTCTAGGAAAAAACCCACAGGTCAGTAGGAACGATTGTAGTCAGATGTGATTTATTAGGGGCAATATGACATAGTAAAGAGAGTGTAGGACTTGGAAAGATGTGGGGTTCAAATCCTGCCTCTCATACTCAGTGGCTGGGCAAGTCTGTTAACTTTTTGAGCCTATAGTTTTCATCTGCAAAATGAGGTTAAATAACATGTGTAAGTTAACTTCTTTACAAGGCTGTTGAAAGGACCAAATGAAATAATGTATATAAAGCCTTTTGAAAATATGATAGTGCTATCTAAAGGCCAGTTATTTTTATCTGATAAAGTACGAAAATAGTATAGAATTAAGAATTTGAGAACATGGGGTTATTACTGAATTTTCCCTTTCATGTTTTTTCCATGTAACTTGATTCCTTGCAAAGCTTTGCTTTTTATCAGACATTTTTATCTTCTATTTGTTTCAATATAGTTGACATGTTAAATTGTTCTTTAAAAAGGTAAAATTTGAAATGATGAAAAATATAGGACTACATTCCATTTTAAATGTATGTCTGTGTCCTAATATGAATGGAAAGCAATTAACTCTAACTTAGTGACTTTAATAAACATAGACCACTGACCTCATTGGGGCAGCTAGGTGGTACATTGGATAATGTGCGGGGCCTAGTCAGGGAGACTCATTTTCCTGAGTTCAAATCTGGCCTTAGACATTTCCTAACTGTGTGATCCTGAGTCACTTAATCCTGCCTGCCTCAGGTTCTTCATCTGTAAAATGAGCTAGAGAAGGAAATGGCAAACCACTCTAGTATCTTTGCCAAGAAAACTCCAAACAGGATCAAAAAGAATCAGACACAACTGAAAATGACTGAACAACCTTACTGCCTCTCACTATACACTGATGGACCACTAAACTGAGGCTAAAGAAGAAGTTTAGCATTTTCAATTAATTATTTGGATTTGTGGGGTGTGCAAAAGTCTCATCAAAGTTAAAATACCAAGGAATGTTGTCAGTGAAGAGGCAACATGAAAGACTACCATATCAGGAAACTGAAGACCTGGACTGTAGGCCCAGCTTGGACCCTCCCTGTCTAGCCTGTGACCCTGGACAAGTCACTTAACCTCACTGACCCTCACTCACATTTTCCTCATCTAGAACGTCAGGGAGTCAGATAAGAGTAAATGTCATGTCATTTGTAACTCTGTTAATGTCATAAAAAAGAAAGCACATCAGACTTTGAAATTCTTTAGTTTATTGTTTTAAATTTTCTGCATTTTCTACATAATTGAAGACTCAAAACAAATGGCATGAGTTAGGAGGCTATGAAAAAAAATTAATGAAAACTACACCTTGGATTTAAAAATTTTAACCATTTAACTACTTTTTTTTCCCCTCCAGGGAAAATACAAAAAAAGGTAACTTCAATTATATTAAGAGCTAACATTATTACACTCATATTTGGTTACATATAGTTACAAGGAAGTTTACCTAATACTCAATGAAAAAATTAATGTTCATCAAGGAGGGCAGTTTTGAATCCCAGCTCTGCCACCTAACTACTATTTACATGACCCTGAGAAGGTAATTTCTCTTCTCTGGGCTCATTTTCTCATTTGCAAATGGAAGATGAAACTGGATGAACTTAAGCCTCCCCCAACTTTAAGTCTATGATCCTATGATCTCTAAATTCAGATAAGAGACACCCAAAGACCTTTTATTTTCCTTGTTAGTGATTATATTGTTTTTAACATATTTACCTTGGCTGTTAAAATTTTTCTAACATTAGCCACTGATCTTTTTTTAAGTCAACTGAATTTATAGTATTTGAAGCTGAACTTAAAAGACTAAAATTCTCATTAGCTGCTAATTACCCCACATTAGGAACTATTCACTCTATAATTCAAGTAGTAATTAGTTTTCATACTAATGTTTTTGGATTTGTAAAAGACTATATGCTTATAAAATAAATATTTGTATGATTCATAGAACTTACCCCATTTGTTGGGCAATTCTTTATGTAATGACCAGGTTTACCACACCGGAAACAGGTATAGGATGGTGGAGGGGGACCCAGAGGTTTCTTCATGTAACTGAAAGTTAAAAATAAGATATATAGACACACAGATGTATGTATATACACACACACAAATACACACACGCACATAGACACAAGTTTGACTACATTTTCCCCCTTTAAATACAAAGAAAATCCCCACCCATTTTACTACTACAAAGGATCAACTTAAGAACTTACTTGATTGGATCATATTCGTGGCCAGACTGTGACATCATTGCTTTAATTTTATCTTCTTCAGAAGCATTGGCTTCAGCCAGATTGGCAGTCTGTTTAACAGGTAATTATTTGACACACACATTAGAAACACATTTAAGTCCACACAGCCAAAGTCAACACCACTCATCCAATCCTGTAAAGAGCAGCATCTAACTAAAGTTGCATCAAAAAAGCTACTTATAAATACTCCTGAAGATGCTCTGGGGAGTTCCTTAAGCCATTACATGATGTTTGGGCGTCTGTTTACTTGAGAAATATTTCTTGGGGGCACTCAAAACCTTAGGCCCTGTTTGTACTTTATAATAAGACTTGTGTATCTTCTCTAAACTTAGACTGATGTTAGGTGCAGAGGGACAAAAAAAAACCCCACTCTTGGATGCTCTTATCCTTAGAAGAAATCTCAAATTTCACGTTATAACTATAATTAATTGGATTATAGCTTCAGTACAGAAATCTGAGTATGTTGCAGAAGGAACTAGAAATTAATATTTAGATTTTGATTTTACATGGCTACAAGTTATGATAGGTGATTATTCAAAATTTTAATTTAAGTAAGTCTAAAACTTATGTCAAGCTACCTTTCAAATATTAAAGATGCTTAATTTAGAAAAGATTTATCATGTCAATAATTCATTATACACTAGTCCAGATACAAGCAGGGTCTAAGGGAGTGACTCCTAATCACTTGAATCTTCAAGCATCTACTAGCATTCAGATCAGCCATTCATTGGGTTTTACCTTTTTACATTCATTCACAAAACAAGCAAACAGTTTCAATGTTTTATTGTCAATTTCATATACAATACTTTTCTTAACATTAACACAGCTTAAAATGACAGTAACATTTACAGAAAATTTGATTACAGATGTTTAACAACTAATTTGTTTGAACCCAAACATTAGTTTACAACCAACCAAAAAAAAAAAGAAAAAAGAAAAGAAAAAAAGAAAAATGAAAAAAACAAAAATCCTCCCAAACCTCCCCCTGCAAAACATTAGTAGGAATAAACCAAAACTCAAATATGGCATTTGTAATACATAAGAATAAAACAGTAAACTGTTAAAGACATTGCCTCTATGCTAAACCACACTGCATTAAGAGGTTAAAGTAAGTAACAGTTTTAACCTGCTTTATGTTATGAGGTTATCTGAATATTTATTCTTCAAAAACAGTAACTTAAAAGATGTTCACTATTAGAACAGTTTTCACATTTTTTGGAAAAAAAAAAATGGACACAAGCTAAAACAAAACCAAGGACAGGATAGGGACAGCACTAATGGAAAATTTATCTTTTCAGCTCACTTTCATGTTAATTTTGGTTTGCCAAAAGCATGTAAGATTGCGAAAATTCTTGATAGCTGGTGGGGGTTGGGGTGAGGGGAAAGAAAGGAAGGGAAAGGGGAGAAAATATAAGCTGAAGAACTCCTAACTTCACCTTCAAAGTACATCTGTCTACTCTGAAATGAGTTTTACTTATTGAAAAGTTGATAATTCTATTTGTCCAGTGTAGTCAAGTCACTAGTGCTTTCCCAAACAAAAGGTACACATTATTGAGCAGAATATATATGCAAGCATTCTTGTAGCAAAACACGGCATATACAACAGTTTCAAGAGGTGACATTTTGCCCATATGCCAAACATATACATTGGTATATTCCTATAAACAATTATATACACTTACACAATTTACATAGTCTGTGTTCAAACAAATTAGGTTGTTTAACTTGTCTACTGCAGACAGACTACAAGTCTATA
Source organism: Vombatus ursinus (assembly GCF_900497805.2). Classification (NCBI taxonomy): domain Eukaryota; kingdom Metazoa; phylum Chordata; class Mammalia; order Diprotodontia; family Vombatidae; genus Vombatus; species Vombatus ursinus. The sequence continues at coordinate 3,132,973 of NW_020953949.1, read as the reverse complement.
ATTTTTTAAAAAAACCAAAAAACAAAGAAACCAAGCAACTGAAACATTCAAAATATTGGTCATCAGGTCAATTCAGAAATCCAAGAAATAATCATGTGATTGTCCATGTATTAAGGAAAAGCTTCTATTTTGGCTGTCTAAATAAGTCCACATAACATACAGCCAAACAGGAAATTCCTCCAGAACTTTGTTAGTTTCCAATGTAAAATTAAGCAAAAATGCATGAGGAAAAAACTGCTAAATGTAGCTTCATGTGCTTCTTCTTTCTGTCTTGAAGATGAACAATACTCCAACATTATGTTGAGGCTGATAAGGTACTCCCCTATCTTCCCAAAATTGGAACTACTCTTTACAGGATAGTAAAAAATATACATTTTTTTTCCAAATAAAATTAATAAATTCCCCCCTTTGAAAAATTTGCACCAAATACAAAGTTATTCATAAGAAAATACAAGTGGTTCAAGAATATATATATATGTATATATACCTTTGTAAGCTGGGCCAGAGAAATAGACGCAGAAGAGTCATCAATCTGTTCATAAAAAATTAAACACACATTCAAGTTCCACACTGAAAACATCTGTAAGTGATAATTAAGCCCTAGCTGTTTAAAAATCAAGTACTGGGCATTTCCTTAAAGTTTTCTAAAGAGCATGTTTTCTATCATATGCCATGTGAAGTTAAAGTGTAATTGATCCTATTTTATCCCTCTCATAAACGTGTCTATATATCTATGCAGATATATATCATACACAAGATAACATGTGAGGGTTTCAGTTACAGTAAAGAGATTGGGGATAGGAAAGAATATCAAATAGAAGGCTTATAATAAAAAGTACTAGAAAAATTCCACATCTTTCCAATCCTCTATCTTTAACTGATGATGTTCATGATTGATTGATTGCACACTGCAATCTTTATTTGTAAGTGCAGACTTTCACACTGCCAAAATTGAGTTTTAAAATAAAAGGTAGTCTAAGAACCAGAAAATTGTTTTTAATATTTAAAGATTGCTCCCATCTAAAATGTCACTGTTATTGTGAATACATGTGCCTATTCTCCTGAAAAGTCTAACAATAGCTTCTTGTTTTAAAAAGTAAAAAAAGAAAATAAGGGGAAAAAAAAGCAAAGCTATGTTAAGGCAAAGATTCCAAATGAAATGTGGGAGGCGGGGAAGGGAGTAAAAATAAGGCATCCTGTAGAGGTGAGGAAAATAGTCACTATGAGGCATGAATCTTTTAATTTTCACCCTTGGAGGAAAGGCAGTCAGTAAGATTTTCACCCTGTCTCTAAGAAAGTCACAATACTGGCCAAATAGAATTAAGGATGTACAACTGCTAGGAAATAAGGGACCTTGACCCTAATGTATTTCAATTTTTCAAAAAGAACCTTCAGAAATATTCAACCACCTAAAATGATATTTTTAGTACCAAGTAGGATATGCTGAAGTTAACTTTGATATGAGTTCACTATAAGTGTATGTATACAATGACCTGCTTATGTGTAAAATATATAAGTTAATTGAATTTCAGTCACACAGAGTAACTGATTTAAGATGTCAAAAAAAAAAAAAGAATTATGTGAAAGTTATCTGCCTAAAGCAAATATTCCAATGAGGAAATAGGAGAAAATAGTTCTTTATTAAATGTCTTGCTTATATATTTTTTCAAAATATTAAGTTTGGACCTATCACACCTCAATACTTAAAGTGATCAAAATCTAAAACCTTTTGAATCTGACATCAGTTTTGGAGGAAATTTAAAGCAAGGAACATTGTCAGCCACCACCTATGTTCCGTTTTTAATGGGAAAGTAAAAAAAAAAAAAAAAATGAACAGCTTTTAAAAAATTGATTCATATTGTCTCTGATTGGACCTAAGTTGGCAATACAAATTTTGCGGATACTGACCTGATTTCCTTGGGAGGGAGGAGGGTTGTAAGGAATAATAATTTTCTTACCTCCAGAGGTTGCAAATAAAATGAGTGGCTATTAATTTTAAGAATTAATTCCTTGGTATATTTCCTACCCCCAATAGATCTGAAGATATGGCTATCTTCTCCCTTTTATACCATATCTCACCTTCATTCTAGCTTCCACTTTAGCCTCCCACTGAACACTACTACGCATATCAAACTGTCTTCTCAATGAATTAGACAGGGTCTGGTTTGTATGAAAAGAAACCCAAATTATTAAACAGTGATTTATTTTTATGGAGGTGTTGTGACACCTAAGTAGACTGTAATCCACAAAAGCCAAATTTATCATAAATTAAGTACTTGGAACTTTAAAAAACCCAACTTAGTTTTCCACATACTTCAAAGGCTTTAAGAGTGGAAAATGGCAAAGTGTTTTTAAAAAAAAAAAAGTTAGGGATTCACAAGTATTAGGTAATAAACAACCAAGTAGCTACTGTCAAAGTATTTGAGTTAATGAAGACTACTGCTTAAAGTCCCCCCAAAAGTGACAATGATTCATGTTATAGACTCATTCTTGCTTTATATGTAAACTTTTGCTGAAATGAAAAGAACCCAACCTCTTTGCATCTATCAGTGGTCTTGATTCTGTGAGTGATGGTTAAATCAGAATATACACACCATTTTACTGGCTTGAGGAGGCATTTGTTCTCAGTTTTAAAGTACTATAAAATTCATTTCTCACTGTTTAATATCAGCATATAGACAGCTAGTTTTCATATCATTAACACGGAAGGATGACTAAAGGAAATAAAGGCAATTTAGAAAATTATCTCTTAACTAGAGAATTGGTTTAAAGCATAAAGATGATATATCTGTTTTAACCAACCAGATAGATGAATCCAGTCTAAGCTGCTTATGCCTTAAATTTTGTGTAATTCTTAGTCTTACAAAGTCAGGCAGCAACTTATAATAGTTATGCCCAATGAATACATACTTTATGTACTCTCCCTACCTATGGTCCAAATGAGTTAAGCTTTAATGTCAGAAAATATACCCCAAGTATACATTGGGGATAAAAAGTTAACTAATGACTCCATTTTAGGTCACTTTTACCTACTGTTAAATGGCTATTCTTTAAAGAATGCTTCTTTTTATAAAACAAATGAAAACCTAAAAAATTGATCAAAATAAACTACTACTTAAAAGTGTAATACAGACATGCCAGGGAACACACGAGGCTAAAAGAATGTTAACTTTATTTATGAACATGTGATTTTGTGTTTATACACATGCTAGTAAACAAAAAAAGGAAAAGAATTCTGTTTTCAAGAAATAAAAGTTTCATCTGAATTAGTTCATTTACTGTAAATGTGGTTTATACAAATGCATTACATTAACTACTACAGTCACCGGGACAGTTAGGCTAATTTGCGCTAGCATTTGGATACACACTGATGCATTAAAAATCAATTTTAAACCAATCACCAGCAAAAACAGAAATCTGGACAATTTTACAGATTTATGCTTCAAAATAAAAACCAAAAAAGAAAAAAAAAAGAAAAAAAAAAGAAAAAAAAGTAAAGAACTCTGAATGTAGGAATTGTGAGCTTAGAATAAGTATGTGTAGTTCCACGAGAACTAAAGGCTATATTCTTTATGGAATACAAGCCCAAAGCTCATAAACCTTTAAGTTAAAATATATTTGAGAACACAATGATATAAGGTTAGTGTAATGACTCATACACCATTCTAGATGAAGATCAGTAGTCCTTAAAATGGATAAATAAAATAGCAAGGAATCTGGATTCTGTAAGAATATGAGAAATAGAACATCTAGAGAACCAATTACTATAGCCTTGTGTTTTGTTTGAATCAGATCAAGTTACTTTTCACAACTAAAAGAATATTGCTGCCTTTTTTACCCAAGCTGTTGTCAAACTGGTGGTATACTAAGTAGAGTTTAACCTGTGATACAGTTGTCCTAAAAAACATTAACCAGGTTAAGAAAAACCACTGCTGACAAAATTACTACAGCTGGGGATCCCATCTACACTTATGTAGCACCTTAATGTCTTAACACCTCCAAACCTTCTTTCCCCCATTCCCCACAAAAAAAAGTGAATGATTTTTGAAATCTGAAAATTTAAGTCTACTTGCTTACTTCAGTGGGAGATTCAAATAATTAAAACTTCATAAAACTATTTTGCATACCCAGTAAAACCATTAACCATTTTAAGACCTCTTTGTACTAGGGGCACAATTTCAAAGTTTATTTCATAGCACAGTTTTAAACAAAGAAAAAGAGCTCAAATTTCCAAATGCAGAAGATGAATAATTTAACTGCATCAAATGCTCCTGGAGAGCTCTTTGCATGACTGTTTAAATTCTAGGTTAGGAAGAAACATCAAACTTTTAACAATATAAAACTTCACAGAAGTTTCTATCGCATTTTTCAAGCCATCTGGCAAGGCAGAAAAAAAAAAAATCTAACAAAAACTAAGTGATACAACGTGAAAATGGCAAGGTATACACTCCAAACATTTTTTATTGCAAAAAACAAGAAGCACACAACAGCCTATACATACATACAAAATACTAACTATAGACAGACAGATGTAGAACATGGCATCATGTTCATTAGTGCAAACCTTAAACCTACATGATCTAAAAAGGATCATACATTATCTGTACAACACAGAGTCATACAGGAAGTAAATCTATCATATTCAATATGAAATACAGTGCTTTTCCTGGCACAAGTTATCAGTTTCTACAATAAAAGTGTGCAAGTTATGGTATAAATATAATATTCAACTAAACTGTAAGCAAATACATTGTATTTACAAGATGTACTGCAGTGGGAAAAATGAAAAGTTCTAAAACGGATTCACATTTCACTGCTACATTAAATGTTTTAAAGTTAAATGCAATGTGTAGAAAAAGTGTGAGATTGTGTTTTTACATACTGCTTTTGAGGTTCCACTCACTGGTTCAGTTCGACTTCTAAAAAACAAAACAAGCCCTGTTAGAATATCCAATAGATTTTTTCAATGTTAAATATTTCATGAACATCTGTGCTGATAAAGTCTTAATACATACATAAATACTGCACATATGCAAAAATACAATTCTTCTTTGATGCTATGAGCAACATCCATCTATTAATCTTTGCGGTTACAAATGTATCATCTAATTTGATTAAATGCTTTCAACCTTTGTGAAATTAAGGTATGAACTACATGTAAAGAAAAAAAGTCTTGCTCTGGAATTATAACACAGTTGTACCTTGCTTTTTTAAAAAAAGTATTATACCTAGAAGACTGTAATTTCAGTACTACTTTAAAAGCTTTAATAAAAATTTGCTCTATGGAAGCATGTATTTGATAGTTTTATACACTGAAGAATACAAGATTAGTTTTTGTTTAGTTTTTCCTAAATAAATCTTGATTTTCACTTTTTTTTTTTTTAGACAGCAGGGCACACCTGCATAAAGATTTAGGTTTTGGGTCCATGAGAAACTGCTATGCTGCACATATTCTTAAATCAGCAATAAGCATTCAGGCCCATACTTGTTTTTCTGTTTAATTTCCCAAAGCAGTGACAAAAGAGTAAATGAAAGGTTAAAACAAGTTAAGCTAAAATTCTAATCTTGAAATGACAGCATACACAGTTGGACAAAGTATTTCAGTTAAAAAGAATGAGTAAAATGTGCTTTACTGAGAACTGGATAGAACACTGGAAGAGATCAAGAGTACTCGTAAGCCCAAGCAGAAATTCCTTTAAAGAAGCCCACACGCCAGGGGGTATACTAAACATAAACCTTACATGTTCAGTCTTATTTTTAAAAATTTAAGCTATGTTGACTATAAAGTAGTGTTAGAATATCACCTGAAAGGAGTTTCTAGGATTGTGCGCGATTTGGAAGTCCTGTGACAAAAGAAAGTTTTCATTTTCCAATATTTGCTTAACAAAAAAATTCAGAAGCATTTTTACAGATGTTAGAATTTTTACTACAAATGAAATCCTATGTTCCATAAAAATTGTTTTGCATGTTATATTGAGTGATGCAAGTTTTAGGGTTAAAGGCATGTGCTCATTTGCTATGCACTTCCTTTTTTTTAGAAGTTTCCCTGACGGTTGGTGTAGATTGCATTATTTTACTCAGAAACAATGTTCACTACTCCGGGAGAAGAAAAAAAAATTTAATAATAAATCCTGAAGGTCATTTATACCATATATTACAGTTCAATAATTAGTTGTACAATAATTACAGTACCATAAATAGTTTTCTATTTGCAATTTCTCAAAAATGCAAGTTTTGCCACCAAGAAGGATCAAAATAGATAATGTCCACAAGGCTCTTGGTAATTTTTAAATCACTAGTTATGTGTCAGCTTATTATTAGGCAGCAGACTAATATACAATGCTAGGTCTTAAAACACTTTTGGACTGTGATTTGTTTGGTTGCTATAAATATAAGATAGTGTCATGCCTTTTAAACTAAAATGATCTTGAAATGTAAAAGATCTAGGCCTAATCTTTTAAGAGCAGTTTCTAAGAAATACTATTAGTTATGTGTTAAAGCTCCAAAAATGTTTTTATTTGCTTTGCCTCATGCTCATCATCAGTATTTTATTTCCAAAATTATCAAGTTTGACTGAATTTATTTCACTGAAACATTTTGGTCAACAGTTTAAAACAAAACAAAACAAAGCCAAACCTATTCCCCATTCCAAGTAAAAACCTCTATCTGACTCCTTTCTAGGTCATTATCATTCTGCTGCCAGTTATGCAAACAGCATCAAATTACCCAATGCCTATTCTGCTCTTCTCTGAATTTTCTAAATTTTAAACTGTTGTTCCCATTTTTTGCTCCATCTAACCACAGCCCTTACTGGTATGGGGAGTAAGGAATGAAACAAATGCTTGGGACTGTTAGCAAATTATATTGCTTAAATACTCTTGAAGCTGATACAATTATCACCAGCATAAATCTCTTGAACTTTTCCACATTATAAGGAAAATCTTAATTTTTAATTGTGAAAGCAGAAAACATGCAGCTATAATACATAGGACCTATGATTTCAATGAGTCTTTTATGCCAAAGACAGTTATAAATCAATGGGGGTGGGGGTCAGGGGAAGGAGTTAGTAGGTACATGGGCACAGAGAGCAAAATGGATGTGGGTGAGGAAAAGACAATTTTAATTAAAGCAGGGGAAAAAATCCTTCTTAAAATATAAACCAGTGACCTTTGTAGGGTTTGAATAACATTTCCTATAGTTATTAAATACTAATTAGGACAAAAAAGGGCAACCTGTTTAAAAAAAGGGGGAAAAAACCCAGAAGAAATTGGTACCAATCTATGATCTGTTTAGCAATGGGATAATAAGAAAGGAAAACAACCTACAATATGAATTTAACTTTTGGTATGCTCTCTCTCAACCCCATGCCACCACCAAAATATTCTATATGTAAATATACAAAATTTGATAACTACTTACATAACATATGTCTTGCTTGTAGATTTAACACCTCCAATAGGAATTCTTCTTACAATAACTGATGAATTCTTGGGAATGAGGGCATTGTCATCTGTGTATTCTGAAAATAAAACAGGAACTTTAAAAAACCCCATTTTTCGATTTTGATATATCATGACCCATTCAGCCAAAAAAATAAAAAGAAAGCATTCTTATTATTCAAAGATTTTAAAATCTGAGTTACCTATTACAGATGAAGGATGAAAAAAACCTTAAAATATCTCAAGGCTGGGTATGGTGATATAGACTTGTAGTTCCTACTACTAGGATGGCTGAGACTGGTGGATCACCTGGACTCAGCAGTTCTGGGGTACAGTACAGCTAAATTAAACCTATAGAGGTGGGGCCAGGTGGGCCCTTAGGCTGTTTGAGAAGGGGAAGCTGAGTTGTCAAAGTTTCTATGCTGATCAGCAGGGGGATCAATCTGTGGTCTGATGGTAGCTGCTCTAATTCCAAGCTGGTAAGAAGACCTATTTCTATCCTCCCTCTTAAATCTTATTATTCTTCACATTATCAAAATTAAAATACTAAATTGTTTTAGATTGTGTCAGTTGACTTCAATAAAACACGAATTGAGGCAATTTGTGGTTATCCATCTGAGTCACAACCAAGTTCTTTTGAATTTTAACTACCTTTTTTGCCAAGGTCTGTGTGTTTCATATAAATATTTATGTGTTTGTATATGTATGTATGTCTATATTCATGCTCTATATGCTAATAGAGACTCCTACATCAATGGAAATTGCCAGCTTCTGTTTCTTGATTGGCAGCTCCACTTGTGTGGTAGTCAGGATCTGTGTCTAAGTGAGGTAATGTCTTCCCAATTTCTAATCCTAGATCACTAATATTGTACATACTGGGGTTTCTAAAACATAGAATTCCACAAAAAGAAAATCGTGCCCATCTAACATAAAGTGCTGTATGTCCCCTACAACTCTGTTATGATTGATTCTTGAATCTTGAAATATTTTAAATTTTTCCTAGTTTAAAAAATTAAGATGCTATTCAATTAAGCCAATATACAGATTTTAAAATCTAAAAATTGGATACTAGGTTTCTAAACATCTAAATTACGTGCTTTTTCCATTGCCAATCTGGTTATTCTACGTCTTATTTGTCCTAATAGATGAACTAAGGAAATGAAGGAAATCAACTCAAAACATTCATTTTGGCTACTTAAACAGCTAGCTATAATATTTAAAGATCTGACAAGAAAGGAGGTATATAAAGCAATTTTTAAAACCAAATTTCAGGATATTGATTACATACTTCCCTGTACCTCCATGATCAACTCAACTAACATTTCTGAGTGCCTACTTTATGCAAAAAGCTCTGTGCCAGGAGTTAAGGGGCACAAAGATAAAAATGAAAGTCACTATCCTCAAGGAACATAATTACGCTTTATTGATAAAAAAAAAAATAGGTCGACTTAGTGTTGTGAGGTTTACTTAGAATCATTTAAATTACATCATGTAATCCTGTTTAGGAGTATTAGACAGTGAATAAAGGACATTTGAATTTGTTTTTACCATATTAGTTGCCAAAGATATATAGTTCTACTTTGAGAAGTCACACCACTTCCATAATTATTATGTATTAGTAAATGGCTAAATAATAATATTTTACTGAATGCTTTAAACAGAAATTTAAGAATGTTTAGGAGAAGACAGACTAAATTTTGGCAATTAACTCAGAGTATAGGTAGAAATACATCATTGAGTCTCAATCTTAAAGGTGAAGTAATTAAGTCTAGCCACATCATGACTATCTGTCTTTACTTCTATGATCCTGGGACTTCGTGTTTATTCACAAGCCTTAAAGTCCCTGACAGAGTTTGAGGCAGAGTGATGGCAAAAACTGGTAAGTCTTGGCATTTTCGAGATGAAATTTAACAGGCAGCATTTCACCAATAACTTTAGTCATTGGTAACCACAACTAATTTTACTTATCTCTGCTCTACTCCTCCAGTTCTACTGAGGGCAGACTTAGGGTTAGAGGCTGGCTACAGAGATGCTTGTAAAAATCACTGTCAAAATAACTACTGTTTTTTGGATGGAGTGGGAAAACTTTTTCTTGAAGAGCAGTATGGTTATCATAAGAAACCTAAGACTCAGTGTTAAGAGAACTAGGTTTAAGTCCCAGCTCTGTCACTTAGCTATGGTATTTTGAGCAAAAAAAGTTCTCTGGGCCTCAATTTTCTAATTTTTAAAATGAGGAATGAATTAAATAATATCTAAGGTCTCTTCTAACACTAATATTCTATGAATTTTCCAGTCTCATGCAGTTAAAATAACATTACTAAATTCCATTATGATTTAAAACTGTTGTTTCAAGTTTGAAACCACTGTAAAGCCTCACTTGAAATCTATTAAGGTTGTTTTTTTTTTGGGGGGGGTAGGGGGAGGAATCCTAAAAATAGACCTTAGTATCCACACATCTGGCAGGAAGTTCCTGTATGCCTCCTGCATTGCTCAGTTGTTCTCCTAATTGAAATCCAATTGTAAATTTGAATGGCATGGTATTACATAATAGGCTATGCAACCATACAACAAAATTAAATATCCAGTTGTGTGTGTGTCTGAATTACTAGTACTGCAAAGATTTGATGATGCATACAAAAAAACTTAAAACATTTATTATATGCCTATTCTGTAATTGTAACTAAGAGGTTGGTTTCACACTCGATATTTCAGTAACAAGGAAGGATCAATTAAAAAAACTGAGAATCTATACTTCAAAACTAAAACTAAGTCTTGTTTCAGCTATAAAAAAGAACAGAAATTGACTCAGGCAGTTAGGCTTCCTTGAACAGAGCAAAAATACTAAGAATTTCAGGAGTTTAGAACATATTTCTTTTTCTCTAAAGGGTGGCGAAGGCACAGAATGGAAAGCAAAATATGTGCCCAATTATGTATCTTGTTTGCATCTCATGCCTTTTCCCCTCCTAGAGCTCATAGGTTCTCAAAATAATTTTGTTTGGATTCTGGGATATTCCACAGGAAGCATGATTACCTAGGTCAAGTAAGTCATTACTCGTATGTTTGCCTCAATTTCCTCATTTGCAAAACAAAGGGCTTGGACTAAGTGGAATTTTTAAGGTTGCTTATATTTTGTTTTTCTAATTGTGTTACAGAAATATGGTGGCTTCTAATGTCCTGAACATACTCAGACAACATCTTCAAACAAAAAAGTATATCCTTTCCAGGATTATTCTCCTATTAACTGAGGTAAACAATATTTTAATCTGCACACTGTCATTCAATGGGTGATAGGTTCCACAATTTGGAGACTACCTTGAACACATGACTGATTAATATTGGACACAACATAATTAATAAAAACAAGAAAAACAAACACTAATGGTGAACATTTTAAAAACATGATTTGTATTGCTAGCTCAAAATTTTCTTTTGAAGTCTATATCATACCCACTTATTGATAAACAGGGTGAAAAAAGGAACTGAATCACAATTTTTCTATTTTCCTGAATAGATAAGCCTTAAGAACTCTCAAAAAAAAAAAAAAAGAAGAAGAAGAAGAAGAAGAACAACCCACCAAGGAGGGGGGGGGGGGGGGGGGCAGGGGAGAAGACAGGGGCAGCTCTCTATTCCTTGAAGAACTGAAAATAGAAACTAAGTTGTTTCACAGGATATCCTCTCCCACATGATTCTGGTCCATCTCTTATTTTGGGAAAAGTAGCCTAGACGAAGTAGAAAACAAACTGAACAAAGTCCATCTCAGACTTATTATACTATATGACCAAGGATAAATTCATGCCTGTTAGGAGTTCGTGAACTTGTTTTTTTTTTATTATTATTTTTGATGAATGGGTTTTAATATCATTGATTTTCTTTGTAATACAATGTATTTTATGCATTTAAAAATGTTATTTTGAAAAGGGGTCCATGATTCAAAAAAGGTTAACAGGCCCCTCAGTTTATCTGTAAAATGGGGATAAAAATACTTACCTCACATCACTGTTGTGAGGAAAGCACCTTGCAAACCTTAAAGTGCTTAAAAAATGCAAGTTATTAGGAACTATTTACAAAGCTAATTAATTTTTAAAAAAATGCTTCTGACGACCAATTAGGCAGCTATGGGGCTCACCGGATAGAGTGCTGGACCTGGAGTCATTAAGACCTCAGTTCAAGCCCAACCTTAGACACTTAATAGCCGCGTCACCCTGGGAAAGTCACGGAACTCTGCCTTAATCTAAGGAGAAGGAAATGGCAACCCACCCTAGTACCTTTGCCAAGAAAACCCCATGGACTGCATGGTCTATGGGGATTACCAAGAGTCAGATGTGACTGAACAACAATGAATACTAATTGGGCATCCAGTCTGCTGGACAAGAAAAGTTGCTTCAAATTGTGTGCTATTTTCAATGCTATCTTAAGGTGTTGCTTACAACAAATACCCTTTAACAAAATCTATTGAAAATCAATTCAAATTTGTGATGGGAGGGTAAATAAATAATGAAGTCTCATTTTAACAACCCAAATAAGAAAAGGTTTACCTGTACAATTAAAATTTAAGTTTCTAAATTCACTTTTTGAATTCATTGGACTAATCAGCATTATCCATACTACTCATGCCCTCTGAACTATTCTTATTCTTTCAAAAGCACTCAATAATGTTTGAATATTTGTATATAAAAAAAAATTTATAAATCCACTGTCAAGTATAACATTACTTTTATCATTCCTCCTTGGTCTTTCCAGAGACATAGATTATACATACAGTGTTCCACACATAATAATGTATGACCCACTACTGTTTTACTAAATGACAGATCATGGTACTTACTTACCATGGCACTGCAAACTTAAAATGAAACATAAAAAGGTAGGGTACAGCCTAGAAAATCTGACTGTAACAATTTTAAGATTGACTGCCACTGCCCAATGTAATTCTCACATTATCTTGACACTGAAACTTTTACTCAGTACCTACCAATTCCAAATTTATGGGGCTCAAATATAACTTGGCCTGAAATTTACATACAGACATGCAAGATAGAAAAGAAAAAGAATGCACGGGAAATTGAACGTTTTCTTAAATAGATTAAATGCTGTAGAAAATCTTATTAATACCCAAATGGCACCACTCACTTATTTAAGTGGGTTCCCAAAGGACATTTAGCAATAGCACTAGCCTAGGTGAATTATTACTTAGAAATACATTAAAAATATTACTTAAGATTAAACAACAACAATGAAACACCAACCCTTAGAAGCATAGCAAATATGCCAAAGTAGGGAGGTCTTATTGTAATTCAGTGTAACTTCAAATTGGTGTGAATTTTGAACAAATGATGGATCCTAATGAACTCTCTACATTGGAAATTATACATTTTAGCTCTGAAACCTGTTTTGGCTGTTCCAGTTAAAAATGGAATTCTGCATTAGCACTAAAGAACTAGAGGTGAGATGTTACCAGTGTATTAGTTTTATAGAAAGTATTTAGAAGCTAATTACAGTCTCAAAATAAAATTGAGTGGCACAATTCCCATACTTTATAAGGCTCACAAAAATGGCCACTGTTTTTATATGAAGACCTTTTAGGAAGTTAACATTGCTGTTAAAATCATTTGGGGGCACTAATAGATTAAAACTATACCCAAAGAGTTTCAATATTTGCAAACTACATACCAGTATGGGCTATCATTTACCAATGTAAGAATTTGTCAAATGCCTTGTACACTATCTTCCTACAAGTGAATACTGATTTTAAGCATGCTACATCTCCAAATGTATTATTTATCCCAATGAAAAAATATTTAGAGAAGTCTTGTTATAAAGCTTCAAGAAACACAAAGGAAGTTAGGAAATTTAAAGTTCTCAAGGACCATTTGTAAAGTCTAAGATCACAAACCACTTTCAAACTGTATTCTCATTTGCTTCTTTTTGAGAGTTCAAATTGATGGCTGGAATAAGGTTTTCGGATCTGTGAGCTTTAATTATCTGTATCTAGTACCCAAAATAAAATTAATTTGATTATAGTTATATCCACAGTGCCTGCCACGAAAGAGGTGCTTAATAAACGATTGGTGACTTCCTAGTTTTATGAAGGAATCACAAATATTTTTACAAAAATTTTACAATCAATCCCTTACAACTTGTTCACATCAGTATAATGATGAAAAGGCTCCTTTCCTTTTCCTATTGAATACTCTAAATGTTGCTGAATAGGGTGACTGATATTATGAATTGCAATCAATCAATCAAAAAAAAAAACCCAAACAAGCAAACCCAAAAAAACTCTAGCCAGTAGTGCTATGCTCTAACAAAACTGTAAGATGGCAATAGATGCATTGGAGAAATGGAACCTAACATTTTACAATTAAGATCAATTAAAAGATATTTTAAAGGAATGAATTTGGCAACATTTCCCAGAATCATTAAAAATGAACATTAAAAAATTTACTTTCAGTATCTCTACCTAGAGAATCCCACCAAAGAGGTTATTTTGATGTTGTATAACTTTTAGGAACTCAAAATCTGAAATGTTCTAACTACATAAGGAAACAACTCCCTTTAAAAAATTTTAACCCCCACTAAATGTGATTTAAAACAAAACAAACAACTATTCCAACTCCTTTGAATCTATCACAACTCTTTATCGTTTAAGTTAATGATTACTTAAAAATTTTCAAATTGTCCATTCAAGCTAATAGCTTTCAAAAAGGAAGCTTTCCTTAATCTGTGCCAATACGGAAACTTCTGGCTTCTTTGTAGCAGGTTCAAAAATCACTAAAAGTCTCCTGGGTATTAATTTCAAAATCAGCACTCAAAATTCTAAGTAATTATCAAATTTTAAGGAGAATTTTATAAAACTGAGCACCTGTTATGATAGTCACTGATTAGGGACTCTAAAAACACACAAAAACACAAACATTTTCAATTCGAATACTTTAGAATGGTGGAAGAAATTCTTAAAAGTCAGTTAATAAGGAGAACCCTCACCTTAGCATAGCATATAACTATTTTGGGGATGGGGAGGAGGGAGAGGAGTAAAGGCACTTAAAAAAAAAAAAAGACTGAGGAACCCTACCATCTTATTATGGGGGAAACCGAAGTAGTTGGTTATCCAAAAAAAAAAAAAAAAAAAAATCCTTTAACAGGACTTGCAGTTGAAGCAGTTTTCACCAAGACCTCTCCACCCCTTCCTCTCCACTTCATGCAAGTGTTAATAAGGAGCCAAATGGCCAAGGGGGCAGCAGGTAGCCTTAAAGTGCAGCTCCAAAAAAAGTATAGCTAGACAAGAACTAACCTATAATTCATTTATTTCAGCTAATCTGCAAAGGAAGAGGAAATAAGAGATCCAGAACGGGATTAAACACCTCACATTTTCTAGTCACATTTTACTTTAAGTTGTTCTAAGAGTTTAAGGCTTACAAAAAAAATAACTTTCACAGCACATATACCCTCTGCAAAGCAAAATTACAGATAAAGTTCCCAAATCGAAAACAAATATTAGGCGCCTGCAGGGCTCATACCTTCTTTCGTCTGTGCATTGGTGATCTGTAGATCGCAGTCAGCAGCCTTGAGCTTCTCTCTCCCCATGATTTGCTTCTTCAAATCACACAGGGAGATGTGCAGTCCATCAAAGGTAACGGTATCATAGTTGAGTTTGGAGGAAAATTTATAATGCACACAGGACATGGTGCCAAAAGTTCCCTAAGGCTCAGCGATGAGACGTGACACTCTGAATTATATGTATATTTATAAACTTAAGAGATATATACACACACAAAAACACTCAGAAACTGAGGGAACCTTAGGCCTTATTGCCCCCCCCGACCACGAGTGGGGTTCTGAACCAAGAACCCCCCCCAAAATACTCAAATCACTTCATGGATAGACTGGAGCGGGAGGGTATGGGGGAAGGGAATTTGGAGGGAGGGACTGGGTGGGGAGGAGGGAGAAGAGGGAAAGGAGAGGAAAGGGATTCAACGGGTATAAGCCGTACAATGTCACCCAGCGGGGACCCCCTCGCTCATGCTAAGGGATTGCAGGAGACAGGCAAGCGGGCGGCGCAATCAGCAGCAGTCCAGGGAAACAGTTCGAGTCCCCCCAGAGGGATCAGGGGTCCATCGCGCCGCCACCTCCCCTCTGTCTCTTTCCGGCAACGAGGGCGACCCCAGGCCCCGGGAGGAGGGGAGGACGGGGCAGAGTCCGCCAAGGCCACAGGCCTCCTGTTTGCCTGCCTGTCTGTCTGTCTCCTCCTGGGGCGGCCGCCCGGCCGAGCTCGGCTCCCGGCGACTGCAGCTTTCTTTCCGATCGGCGTCAGCTCCCGGGCCCGGGCCCCCGCCCCGGCCCCCTTTCCCCCCTCCTCCTCCTCCCCGTACACGGAGTCCCGCTGGGAGGAGACACGAGCACCCCGCAAACCTAGGGGAAGCGGGGCAGAGAGGCCTCCCTGACGGGGTCGGCGCCGCCTCCGGCTCCTTCTCCCCCTCGGCCGCGGAGACCGCCGCCGCCGCCTCACAGACAAAGCTGGGACTAGGCCGCACTAGGCCCGGGGCCTCGCCTCACCCCAGCCCCGAGCCAGCACAGGGACGCTGTGCGGGCCCCCGGCCGCCGCGGCCACCTTCCTCCTCTTCCTCTTCCGCTTCCCTGGGCCGGGAACGCCAGTAACCTCGGGCTCCGAAATCGACGATGGCGACGTCTCCTTCCTCAGCCGGTTAGCCCTTCAGCAGCGACAACTCCGGCCAGTCACTATGGCGGCCGCTGCTCTAGCCTGAGCGCCCCAGTGCGGGGTCTCTTAAGCAGGGGCTGCACGGGCTCCGCGCGGAAGGCGGGGACAGGGAATGGGGGCGGAGCTTTGGCGCGTCACAAAGCTCGCTGTCCTCTACCACGTGACCCGGCGCATTATGACAAGCGAGGGCAGAACCTGTTTGGAAAAAGGAAGAGACCATCTGGCTCGGAGTGGGGTGGGAAAGAGGGAAAGGGGAGTGGCTCACTGGCGGGGAAGGCGGGTGGTGGGGAGAAATGAAAGAGAAAGATACATTCATTGGTGAACAGAAACAAAACCTGAGGGGCTACTAGGGGCCACCGGGCTCCGAAATGACTGGATGCAGTTAGGGCTGCGCAATCAATCAACAAGCATTTAAGTTGTGCCCGACTCTTCGTGAGCCTGTGGGCCATGCTATCCGTGGGGTTCTCTTGGCAAAGATCGCAGGAGTGGTTTACCATTTCCTTCTCCAGTAGATTAAGGCAAACACAAGATAAGTGAGTTTCCCCAGGTCACACAGCTATTAAGTGACTTGAGGGAACATTTGAACTCA